>NC_070586.1:5254843-5416012 GCF_027409825.1 Scomber japonicus | reverse complement strand
AGGATGGAAGGGAGGAAGGAAGGAAGGAAGGAAGGAAGGAAAGTACCTTCTTCCTTCCTCCCTCTTTTCCTTCCTCCTTCCTTCTTTCTTCCTTCCTCCCTCCCTTCCTTCTTGCTTTCCTTTCCTTTCCTCCCTTCCTACTCGGCTCGGTTCAGGAACGACCTTTTCCATTACAGAAAGGTTCCTACTCAACGTGGGCGGGGTTGTCATAGCGACACAAACACATAACAATGGAGGACATGGAGGCGATGGTGTACCTGCTGCTGTATGTGTCTGTCACACTTCCTTTCCTTCCTTCCTTCTCTTCCTTCCTTCCTTCCTTCCTTCCTTTCTTCCTTCCTTCTCTTCCTTCCTTCCTTCCTTCCTTCCTTCCTTCCTGCTGTATGTGTCTTTCTGTCACACACAAAGCAAAGAGAAGAGAAACCGGATCGCTGTAACGCTGTTGCTGGTATTAAAAATGGCGGGTTTGATTCTTGTGTGGGACGGCTCATGACTCTTCCAGCAACAACTCTTCTGACCAATCAGTGGCCGGCAGTCTGGTGACGTCACATTTTAGTATCGGCTCGGCTCGCTTGGAACCTCAGCAGAGCAGGTACTAAAAAAGTACCAGGTACCAGGTACTATCCCTAGTGGAAACGCAAAAAACGAGTCAAGGCGATTGTAGCTGTTTTTAACTTCACTGTTTCTTCCTTGTTTCACCCTCCTGTTGTCCTCACGTCAAGGGAGAAGGGAGGAAGAAGGAAGGAAAGGAGGGAGGAAGGGAGGATGGAAGGGAGGAAGAAGGAAGGAAGGAAAGGAGGAAGGAAGGAAATGAGGAAAGAAGGAAGGAAGGAAATGAGGAAAGAAGGAAGGAAGGAAGGAAGGAAAGTACCTGGATGAGTCCCTGCAGGAAGGATGGAATGGAGGAAGGAAGGAAGGAAGGAAGGAAGGAAGGAAAGGAGGCCAGGAAGGAAGGAAGGAAAGGAGGAAGGAAGGAAGGAATGAGGAAAGAAGGAAGGAAGGATGGAAGGGAGGAGGGAAGGGAGGAAGAAGGAAGGTCGAGCCGAGTCGTGCTGGAACTGTGTAGTGGAAAAGCTCCATAGTAGCTCCAGTGAGTGTCTAACATCTAACATCTAACATCTAACACCTAACATCACCACATGCTGCTGCAACAGGTTGGTGGTCAAAGACTGAGGACTGATCTCAAACCTGCCTGCTCCTCTAACTTCTGCTGAGACCAGAAAAGGAAAACTAGGAGCTCTAAAACTGTGTGTGTCTGGTGTTTGCTGCTGGACGGGTAGAGTAGGTTTATCATGAAGCAATCTATCTATCTATCTAACTCTCTCTCTCTCTCTCTCTCTCTCTCTCTCTCTATCTATCTATCTATCTATCTATCTATCTATCTAACTCTCTCTCTCTCTCTCTATCTATCTATCTATCTATCTATCTATCTATCTATCTATCTATCTATCTATCTATCTATCTATCTATCTATCACTCTCTCTCTCTCTATCTATCTAACTCTCTCTCTCTCCCTCTCTCTATCTATCTCTCTCTCTCTATCTATCTCTCTCTCCCTCTCTCTATCTATCTAACACTCTCTCTCTCTCTCAATCTAACTATCTATCTATCTCTCTTTGTATCTATCTATCTATCTATCTATCTCTCTCTCTCTCTCTCTCTCTCTCTCTCTCCTCTCTCTCTCTCTCTCTCTCTCTCTCTCTCTCTCTCTCTCTCTATCTCTCTATCTATCTCTCTCTCTCTCTCTCTCTGAGTTTTCTGTGTGTTCTTAATTGTGTAACTTTCCTATGCTGCTGTCTTGGCTTCTTGGCTTCCCTTGATAAAGAGATCCGGGACCGACCTGGTTAAATAAAAGGCAAATAAAATAAAGTAAAACCAATTTAAAGCTTTAAAAACCAAGCCGTAAAACCTTAAAATCAATCCTAAAAGTCACAGATAACCAACGACGGGGGGGGCAAAGACTGGAGTAATGTTCTCTCTTCTCTTAGTAGCTGTTAAATAAGTGTTAAGATTATTAAAATAAAACTGATTCCTGGAGGTTTGAATCATGTTTTAAAGTCTCTCCACTGATGCTCCTCTAAGTGGCATTCCTAGGTTTGTTGTTTGCTTCTGCAGAGTTAGCACATCTGTGTGGGAAAGACCCCCCACTGTTCCTGAATACATTTAGGGCCTCCTCCTCTTAAGGCCCTGGGTGTCCAGCCCCACTGCTGCTGCTGACCTCTGACCCCCTCCCCCACCACCACCACCACCACCACCACCCCCTCCCCAAATACAGAAGAGAAAAAAAGTTATTGAAGCCGCTGGGTGAAGCCTCCTAAAGCTTGACCAGTCAGGAGGGGCGGCTGGGAAAGTGGCCTGATGGAGGCGAAGGGTGGCTCAAGGGGGTCACAGCAGAGAACAGAAAGGTTTTTTTTTTTTTTAGGAGGGTGAGAGTGAGAGGGGGGGGCTCAAAGGACACACACACACACACACACACACACATACACACACACATACCCCCCACCCTTCCTTCTCATGTCCACAAGTGTGTCCCTGCAGCTATTGTGACTCTGAGCTACGGCAGCACAGAAGGTCTCAAACAAACCCGGGGTCCTAAACAATGTTTGGCCCCTTTTGTTTCTGGCCCTGCTTTTCTTCTCCAGCCCTTCCATTGCAATCTACTGGCCTCTTTTGTATTGATTTCCCTCATTCAGCAGGCTCGTCGGCCTCTTTCCGCTGTTTTATATGCTCTTTTCTGGATTTTTTTGTGTCCTCCCCCCCTCCCCTCTCCCCTCTCTCCCTCCTCCTCTTAGCTGAACCCCCTCCTCTCCTCCTTTCCTCTCCTCCTCTCCTCTCCTCTGGTATTCTCTCCGCAGTGTGAGAACGCCAGAGTGCCTCTTGACTGGATGCAACTCATTAAAGACGCCCTAATTGATGAAGAGTGTAATTACTGTGACAATCGGAAGAGGAAATCAATATGTTTTTTTTTTTAGAAGCCACCGAAGAGCCGCCCGCCCGCCGTCGGGGAGGACAAGATGGAAGAGAGCAGCGGAGAGAGAGAGAGAGAGAGAGTGAGGGGAAGCGTATGTTTGGGGGGCACGAGGAGGAGACTTCACTTTCACTTTTTAGATACAAAAGAAGAGCTGCAGGGGGAGAAAAGAGAGAGAGGGTTTTTTTTTTGTTTTTGTTTAAATTCAAGCAGCTTGTTAGAGGAGAAACTTCTTCTTAGTGTATTGACTTTAAAACACACACACACACACACACACACACACACACACACACACACACACACACTCTTCAGTCTTTTTAAAAAACAGCGTTTCTCTTACAGTGCAGATAAAAGAAGCTCTGTAGCTCTGACCTTTGACCTCTTAACCCTCCTGTTGTCCTTAGGTCAAGGAAGGAAGGAAAGGAAAGGAGTAAGGAGGGAGGGAGGGAGGAAAAGAGGAAGGAAGGAAGAAAGGAAAGGAGTAAGGAGGGAGGGAGGAAAAGAGGAAGTAAGGAAGGGAAGGACGGGAGTAAGGAGGGATGGAGGAAAAGAGGAAGGAAGTAAGGAGAGAAGAAGGAAGAAAGGAAAGGAGTAAGGAGGGAGGAAAAGAGGAATGAGGAAAGGAGTAAGGAGGGAGGGAGGGAGGAAAAGAGGAAGGAAGTAAGGAGAGAAGAAGGAAGAAAGGAAAGGAGTAAGGAGGGAGGAAAAGAGGAATGAGGAAAGGAGTAAGGAGGGAGGGAGGGAGGAAAAGAGGAAGGAAGTAAGGAGAGAAGAAGGAAGAAAGGAAAGGAGTAAGGAGGGAGGAAAAGAGGAATGAGGAAAGGAGTAAGGAGGGAGGGAGGGAGGAAAAGAGGAAGGAAGTAAGGAGAGAAGGAAGGAAGAAAGGAAAGGAGTAAGGAGGGAGGGAACAGTCTGTGAGTTTATTAAAGTCTCCTGAAACATTTGCTGATGAAAGCTTATCACACATATGTTGCTATCTGTGTCCATCCATCCATCAGTAAGTTTAGAAATCACTCATATGTGTCATTTAAGAAAGAGTCAGTCTCATCTTTGGCATTTCTGTACTGACATGTCTTTAACCCTTTGTAGGTCACACCAAGAAAGTGCTGTTTAAAAAAATGCTGTTTGAGGCCATGACGACATAAAACATGGATTATATCTCTCATTGAGCCTATATGTGATGTTTTACAGCCTCTACAGACTCATTCACGCTTCATTTGTTCTAAATATTTATTAAAAACATGTTAGAGACTCATTCTGTTCGTCTACAAGATGAAAAAATAAAAACTCAACTTCAAAAATGTCTCCAGCAGGAATCTCTGATGTCAGCAGTGATTTGTGTTATTCTTCCTTTATACACTAAAGCACAACCTGTAGCTATGGTAACCATAGAACAACCTGTATCTATAGCAACCATAACACAACCTGTATCTATAGCAACCATAGAACAACCTGTATCTATAGCAACCATAGAACAACCTGTATCTATAGCAACCATAACACAACCTGTATCTATAGCAACCATAGAACAACCTGTATCTATAGCAACCATAGAACAACGTGTATCTATAGCAACCATAGAACAACCTGTATCTATAGCAACCATAACACAACCTGTATCTATAGCAACCATAGAACAACCTGTAACTATAACAACCATAGAACAACCTGTATCTATAGCAACCATAGAACAACCTGTATCTATAGCAACCATAGAACATCCTGTATCTCATACAAGTGGTAAAGATTGACCTAAAAAGTTAAATGGGTTCAATAGATTTTGGTTTTGAAGCAGACGGTTGAGCAGACCTACAAAGGGTTAACCCTTTATCGGGCGAATAACATTTGGTAACTTCCTTAAACATTTAAATTAGCCTCTCTGTGAAACATGTGGATTTTGTATATATAGATTTTTTTGACTTTTTTAACCTATAGACTGATGAGGAAGCATATATGGTAACTTCATTGACTTTGATTTGCAACATAACAATAAAAAAAGCAAAAGAAAAGTCATGTACTATCCCCTCAATAACTATCTAGGGTATACATTTTGAATTTCCAAGTATTGATTGCTCTATTAGTAAGTGCTCTATTTTCCTCAGGTCACATTTGACCATCAGAAATATGGATTTTATTTTGTCTAATTGCCTGAAAATCACAATGCTGTTTTCTATACTGCATTCTTTTCAAGTATAATCATCACTACTGTCATTGCATGGGGTGATTCAGTGCTGCTGTTCTTAAAGAGACAGAAGCTAAAACGGCCTGTTAATAGACAGAGGCTGAACTGAGAGGCTGCATAAAGGACCAGTAGAAGATAAATAAGGAGATTTGAACTGGAAATCATGTAAAGATATTCCAGTAGAGAGACAGAATATTAATATAGAGCTGGAGATGTGAAGAATATGTCATCTTTAAAGGTTATTAGCACATTTCTGCACAGTAACATAGACATACTAACTATTAGAAATGCTCTCTGACTCTAACAGCTGACTCAGGAACTTTTTATATTCACATTTATGAATTTGGCAGATGCTTTAGTTCAAAGCTAAATACAAAGAAGTAAGGAGAGAAGGAAGGAAGAAAGGAAAGGAGTAAGGAGGGAGGGAGGGAGGAAAAGAGGAATGAAGAAAGGAAAGGAGTAAGGAGGGAGGGAGGGAGGAAAAGAGGAAGGAAGTAAGGAAAGGAGTAAGGAGGGAGGGAGGGAGGAAAAGATGAAGGAAGTAAGGAGAGAAGGGAGGAAGGAAGGAAGAAAGGAAAGGAGTAAGGAGGGAGGGAGGAAAAGAGGAAGAAAGGAAAGGAGGGAGGGAGGGAGGGAGGAAAAGAGGAAGTAAGGAGAGAAGGAAGGAAGAAAGGAAAGGAGTAAGGAGGGAGGGAGGGAGGAAAAGAGGAAGGAAGAAAGGAAAGGAGTAAGGAGGGAGGGAGGGAGGAAAAGATGAAGGAAGTAAGGAGAGAAGGGAGGAAGGAAGGAAGAAAGGAAAGGAGTAAGGAGGGAGGGAGGAAAAGAGGAAGAAAGGAAAGGAGGGAGGGAGGGAGGAAAAGAGGAAGTAAGGAGAGAAGGAAGAAAGGAAAGGAGTAAGGAGGGAGGGAGGGAGGAAAAGAGGAAGGAAGTAAGGATAGAAGGGAGGAAGGAAGGAAGAAAGGAAAGGAGTAAGGAGGGAGGGAGGAAAAGAGGAAGGAAGAAAGGAAAGGAGTAAGGAGGGAGGGAGGGAGGAAAAGAGGAATGAGCTAAATACAAATATATAAAACCTTTTGGCAGGTGATGATCCAGCAGTGTTACATCACCTATAATACTTTATCATCACACCTCTTGATCTCCTCTCATCTATTACAGCTAAGGAGCACTTTGCTTTTAAAATAAAGGTTTTTATTATTGGCGTCTTACTTCATATTAAAATATTCTCATTGAGTCAGAGGCACAGTTCTGCTCTGATTACACACTGTTAACAGCTGGATTCATCAATGAAGCAGTAAATAATATAATAACGGCTGAAGGAAGGACAGAAGGAAGAAAGGAAGGAAGGACAGATAGAAGGAAGGAAGGGAGAAAGGAAGGAAGGACAGATGGAAGGAAGAATGGAAGGAAGAAAGGACAGAAGGAAGAAAGGAAGGAAGGACAGATGGAAGGAAGGAAGGACGGAAGGAAGGAAGGAAGGAAGAGAGGGAGAAAGGAAGGACAGATAGAAGGAAGGGAGAAAGGAAGGAAGGACAGATGGAAGGAAGGAAGGATGGAAGGAAGAAAGGAAGGAAGGACAGATAGAAGGAAGAAAGGAAGGAAGGACAGATGGAAGGAAGGAAGGACGGAAGGAAGGAAGGAAGAGAGGGAGAAAGGAAGGACAGATAGAAGGAAGAATGGAAGGAAGGAAGGACAGAAGGAAGAAAGGAAGGAAGAACAGATGGAAGAAAGGAAGAAAGGAAGGAAGAAAGGAAGGAAGGACAGATAGAAGGAAGAAAGGAAGGAAGGACAGATGGAAGGAAGGAAGGACGGAAGGAAGGAAGGAAGAGAGGGAGAAAGGAAGGAAGGACAGAAGGAAGGAAGGAAGGAAGAACAGAAATTCTGGATTCATCAATGAAGCAGTAAATAATATAATAACGGCTGATTAGGAAAACTCATTTTACCTGTTTTAACCCTTTATTGGGCAAATAATTACATTTGGTAACTTCTGTAAATATCCCAAAATATCCTTCCTTCCTTCCTTCCTTCCTTCCTTCCTTCCTTCCTTTCCTTCCTCCCTGCCTTCTTTCTTCCCTTCCTCTTTTCCTTTCTCCCTCCCTCGTTCCTTATTTCCTCCGTCCTTCCTTCCTTTCCTTTCTTCCATCTGTCCTTCCTCCCTCCCTCCTTCTCTCCTCCCTTCCTTCTTTCCTTCCTCCGTCCTTTCTTCCTTCCTTTCCTTACTTCCGTCTGTCCTTCCTCCCTCCCTCCTTCTCTCCTCCTTTCCTTCTTTCCTTCCTGCATCCCCCTTTCTTCTTCCTTCCTTCCATCCTTCTTTCTTCCCTTCCTCCCTCCCTCCCTCCTTCTCTTTCTTTCCTCCCCCTACCTTCCTTCCTTCCTTCCTCCCTCCTTCCTTCCCTTTCTTCCTTCCATCCTTCATTCCTTCCTTCCTCCCTTCCTTTCAATGAGTGTCCTATAAAGAGTTAAATGTAATAAAGCCGATAACGTAATAACTTTAATTATATTATTGGCTTTATTACGTTAAAAAAAGAGAAAGATAATTACCTTATTGGCTCCTACAATCAATATCTTATCATCTATGTGTGTTGGGTTCACTTCACACAACTATTAAATCTGTTATATTATCACCTGCTCATTTCTGACTGCAGGATTTGAAGCTTTTTAGAGTGAAATTCTTCTTTTTTTTACTCTTTGATGCCCATAAATACAGTTCAACAGGTTGTCTTTTTATAATAATTGAGGGGTGTGTGAATTATTCTAATAGTCAAATCTCACTAAGGTGCTTCTGTTTATGAACAGGTGATATTCATAAGAGTTCGTTCACCGAAGAGAGGAAGGAAATACGGTGGCCGAGAAGGGTCATAACACATGCAAATGCCAAAACACCTGCAAACTCAGAAAACACCTTCATCGATGTTAAAAATATTCACAACACGAGCAAATAGGGAAACAGACTGCAAACTAGGTGAAAACGGAAATGTTTCCAGGGGGACCATAATCAGCGACGGACCCACACGGGGTTAACAGCGCCCCCTATAATGTAAAAAAGAATATAGTCATATGACACACTGTTTTGAACCTTTAACAATTATCTGAGTACTTAATATGTTGGAATTACACATTACACTTACCTCTCTGGAAACAACTCTGTGTTTCTTTGTTTTCGGAAACAGGATGTGGGTCCGTCGCTGATTATGGTCCCCCTGGAAACATTTGCGTTTTCATCTAGTTTGCAGTCTGTTTCCCTTTTTGCTCGTGTTGTGAATATTTGTAACATCGATGAAGGTGTTTTCTGAGTTTGCAGATGTTTTGGTATTTGCATGTGTTATGACCCTTCTCGGCCACCGTAGGAAAGGGTTTATTTTTTAAGATGTAAAATATCTTAAATCCTAATTTAAAAGCTGCACAATCCTCTTATTTTATTATAAAAACCATATAAACCAGGGGTGTCAAACATGCGGCCCATGGGCCAGATACGGCCCGCCGAAGGGTGCAATCCGGCCCACTTGCCATCCAGTGCTCTTTTACTTCCTTCCTTCTGTCCTTCCTTCCTTCTATCTGTCCTTCCTTTCTCCCTTCCTTCCATCTGTTCTTCCTTCCTTCCTTTCTTCCTTCCATCCATCTGTCCTTCCTTCCTTCCATTCTTCCTTCTGTCCTTCCTTCCATCTGTCCTTCCTTCCTTTCTTCCATTCTTCCATCTGTCCTTCCTTCCTTCCATTCTTCCTTCCTTTCTCCCTTCCTTCCTTCTATCTGTCCTTCCTTCCTTTCTTCCTTCTTTCCATCTGTTCTTCCTTCCTTTCTCCCTTCCTTCTTTCCTTTCTTCCTTCTGTCCTTCCTTCCTTCCTTCCATCTGTCCTTCCTTCCTTTCTCCCTTCTGTCCTTCCTTCCTTTCTTCCTTCTATCTGTTCTTCCTTCCTTTCTCCCATCGTTCCTTCCTTTCTCCCTTCCTTCCATCTGTCCATCCTTCCTTCCTTTCTTCCTTCTGTCCTTCCTTTCTCCCTTCCTTCCATCTGTTCTTCCTTCCTTCCTTCCATTCTTCCTTCTGTCCTTCCTTCCTTTCTCCCTTCCTTCTATCTGTTCTTCCTTCCTTTCTCCCTTCCTTTCTTCCTTCTATCTGTCCTTCCTTCCTTTCTTATTTCCTTATTTCCTTCCTTCCATCTTTTTAATGATCTGGCCCACATGAGATCAAATTGGTCTGTATGTGGCCCTTGAATATAAATGAGTTTGACACCTCTGCTATAAATGTTAAAACCACTTCAAACTGCTCACAGTGGCAGATGACAGCAGGGTCATGTGAAGTATTATATAATAAAATAACATAGAGAGTCATATCATGTGATGTTATAATAAATGCTTTAATTCATTTCTGGACCCACATTAACAAACATCCTAACTCCTCCACAACAGATTAAACTGAAATCTGTCTGACAGGTTTCTGAGGTATCAATATCTCTGCTCTTCATTTGGACTCCTTTCATACGTCTGTAGAGTCGTCTCTCTTCTTCTCTCTCTCTTCTAATAAATAACTCTTTCTCCATTAAAGAAATAAATGTGATTAACCCTCCTGTTGTCCTCGAGTCAAGGAAAGAAGGGAGGGAACAAGGAAGGAAGGAAGGAAAGGAGGAAGGAAAGGAGGGAGGGAGAAAGAAGGAAGGGAGGAAGTAAGGAAAGGAGAAAAGAAGGGAGGGAGGGAGAAGGAGGGAGGGAGAAGGAAGGAAAGGAAGGAAGGGAGGGAGGGAAAAGGAAGGAAGGGAGGGAGGAAGGAGGAAGGAAGGGAAGGAAGGAATGGAGGAAGGATGGAAGGAAGAGAAGGAAGGAAAGGAAGGGAGGGAGGGAGAAGGAAGGAAAGGAGGGGGGAAGGTAAGGGGGAGGGAAGGAGGAAGGTCAAGGAAAGAAGGGAGGAAAGGAGGAAGGAAGAAAGGAGGAAGGAAAGGAGGAAGGAAGGAAAGAAGGAAGGAAAGAAGGAAGGGAGGAAGGAAGGAAGGAAGGAAGGAGGAAGGGAGAAGGAAGGAAGGAAGGGAAGGAAGGGAGGGAGAAGGAAGGAAAGGAGGAAGGGAGGAAGAAGGAAAGGAAGAAAGGAAAGGAGGAAGGGAGAAGGAAGGAAAGGAGGGGGGAAGGTAAGGGGGAAGGAAGGAAAGAAGGAAGGGAGAAAGAAGGAAGGAAGGTAGGAGGAAGGACGGAAGGAAGGAAGAAGGAAGGACAGGAAGGAGGAAGGGAGGAAAAAATAAGGAAGGAAGGAGGAAGGAAGGGAGGAAAAAATAAGGAAGGAAGGAAGGAAGGAAGGAAGGGACGAAAGAAGGATCTCGCTCTCTCTCTCTCTGATAGTTCAGTTTCAGCTCTGAGCAGCAGAGGAGTCCTGAGCCGGAGAAGCCGAGCGCTCCCTCTCTTTCCTCTTCTGTGCTGCTTGTCTGCCCCCTGCTGGTGAGGAGGAGGAAGAGGAGGAGGATGGAGAGGAGGAAGAGGAGGAAGAGGAGGAGGGGGACTGTTGGGAGTCTTTAGGGGAGAGCTGTGAGAGGATGAGGTCGACGCTCTGAGTGAGAACAGAGTCTAAAACTTTCTGTTCCTCGGAGGAGAAGCGGCTCAGGACGTGACGCTCCACCGACGTCTTCCCCGACGGACGACCGATCCCGACCCGAAGCCGCAGCATCACCTGCAGGAGAGAAGAAGAAGATCATCATCATCATCATCATCATCATCATCATCATTTAAAGTCTCATAACTACTTCATCAGTTTAACAGGCGGCTTCAAATTTTAATTAAGTCTAAAAATTAAAGAGAAACCGAAAGGAAAGGAGGAAGGAAGAAAGAGAGGAAGAAGGACGGAAAGGAAAGGAGGAAGGAAGAAAGAGAGGAAGAAGGACGGAAAGGAAAGGAGGAAGGAGGAAGGAAGGAAGAGAGGAAGAAGGAAGGAAAGGAAGGAAGGAAGGAAGGAAGGAAGGAAGAAAGAAAGGAAGAAGGAAGAAAGAGAGGAAGAAGTAAGGAAAGGAGAGGAGGGAAGAAAGGGGGATGAGGGAAGGAAGGAAGGAAGGAGGAAGGAAGGGAGGGAGAAAGGAAGGAAGGAAGGAAGGGAGGAAGGAGGGAGGGAGGGAGGAAGGAAGGAAGGAAGGAGGGAGGAAGGAAGGAAGGAAGAAGGAAGGAAGAAAGGAAGAAGGAAGGAAAGGAGGAAGGAGGGAGGGAGGAAAGAAGGGAGGGAGGAAAGAAGGAAGGAGGGAGGAAAGAAGGAAGGAGGGAGGAGGGAGGAAAGAAGGAAGGAGGGAGGGAGGAAGGAAGGAAAGGAGGAAGGAAGAGAGGAAGAAGGAAGGAAAGGAGGAAGGAGGGAGGGAGGAAAGAAGGGAGGGAGGAAAGAAGGAAGGAGGGAGGGAGGAAGGAAGGGAGGGAGGAAAGAAGGAAGGAGGGAGGAAAGAAGGAGACGAAGAAGGAAGGAAGGAAGGAAGGAAGGAAGGAAGGAAGGAAGGAAGGAAGGAAAGAAAGAACAGTTAAAACAGTTAGAGTCAGTTTGACCCGGGAGGACAACAGGAAGGATAATGAAATAAAACAGAGAGGAGACTTCTTCCAGTTTTTAAAGACAAAATAAATCAAAATTAAATAAAAATCAAGAATAAAACTGATATGAGACGATTCTACACTTCATAAAAACCTAAAACAACATGAATAATTATATTTATAGAGAGAGTATACAGAGTTTTAAAGAGTTGAACAGAGTTTATCAGGTAACTTACGTCAGTCTGCAGACAGTCCACACAGGAGCGGACTCCATTATGACCTCTGAGAGACACACATCATACATTCAATAGGTTTACTTTCATTTGAAGCAGAGTTTAAACTTCTTTTCTTAAATATGTCATCTTAAAATTTACTGAATCTTGCCAAAGCTTCACTTCATACTTTTATTATATAAAATATTATTATATTATTATATTTAAAAACGTCTGTTTTGACTGTTCCTTCTTTCCTTCCTTCCTTCCTACCTTCCGTCTGTCCGTCCTTCCTCCCTCCCTCCTTCTTTCTTTCCTAACCCTAACCCTTTCTTTCCTCCCTCCCTCCTTCTCTTTTTCTTTCCTCCCCCTACCTTCCTCCTTATCTTCTTTCCTCTGTCCTTTCTTTCCTTCCTCCCTTCCTCATTCCCTTACTCCCTCCCTTTCTTATTTCCTCCGTCCTTCCTTTCCTTCCTCCCTTCTTCCTCCCTTGCTCCCTCCCTCTCTCTTTCTTTCTTTCCTCCCCCCTACCTCCCTCCCTACGTTCTTTCCTCTGTCCTTTCCTTCCTCCCTTCTTCCTCCCTCCCTCCCTTCTTCCTTCCTTCCGTCTGTCCTTAATCCCTCCCTCCCTCCTTCTCTTTGGCTGTGTCTCAAATGGCGCACTTGCACACTTCAAGCACTATGTTTTAGGGCATAGTGCGTTCACACTGAAGAACAAGCGAAAACTCAGTGCTCTGAAAGTACCCTGATGGTGCACTTATAACGGACAAAAAAATCCAGTGTGAGATGATGGACACTACTCACACTAAACGGACGCCATTTTGCCTACGTAGCGGAAGGGGAGGGACTTTTTGCCCAGTTTTCTGATTTCAATAATGGCGGCCAGCGGCGACATGCAAGCCCGTCACTTCCGCTAAGTGCAAAACGCCAGTGCTCCATTTCAGACAATACTTACCCACGACAGTGTGCACTACAGAGGTAAGTGCTCAGTGCGCACTACGCACTACATTCTGGTGCACTCACGTAAGTGCTCCATTTGAGACACAGCCTTTTTCTTTCCTTCCTTCTGTCCTTCCTTCCTCCCTCCCTCCCTCCTCCTTTCCTTCCTCCTTCTCTCTTTCTTTCCTCCCTTCTTTCTTTCCTCCCTCCCTCCTTCTCTCTTTCTTTCCTCCCCCCTACCTTCCTCCTTTCCTTCTTTCCTCTGTCCTTTCTCTCCCTCCCTTCTTCTATCCTTCCTCCCTTCCTTCTGTCCTTCCTTCCTCCCTCCCTCCCTCCTTCTTTCCTTCCTCCTTCTCTCTTTCTTTCCTCCCTCCCTTTCTTCTTTCCTCCCTCCCTCCTTCTCTTTTTCTTTCCTCCCCCCTACCTTCCTCCCTACCTTCTTTCCTTCCTCCCTTCCTCTTTCCCTTACTCCCTCCCTCCCTTTCTTATTTCCTCCGTCCTTCCTTTCCTTCCTTTCTTTCCTCCTTTCCTTCCTTGTTCCTCCCTTCCTTCCTCCCTCCCTCCCTTTTTCTTTCCTTCCTCCCTTCCTTCTTTCCTCCCTCCCTCCTACCTTCCTCCCTTCCTTCTTTCCTGTCCTTGCTTCCTCCCTCCCTCCTTCTTCTTTCCTTCCTTCTCTCATTCTTTCCTCCCCCCTACCTTCCTTCCTTCCTTCTTTCATGTCCTTTCTTTCCTCCCTCCCTTCCTCCCTTTCTTATTTCCTCCGTCCTTCCTTTCCTTCCTTTCTTTCCTCCTTTCCTTCCTTGTTCCTCCCTTCCTTCCTCTCCCTCCCTTTTTCTTTCCTTCCTCCCTTCCTCCTACCTTCCTCCCTTCCTTCTTTCCTGTCCTTGCTTCCTCCCTCCCTCCTTCTTCTTTCCTTCCTTCTCTCATTCTTTCCTCCCCATTACCTTCCTCCCTTCCTTCTTTCCTCTGTCCTTTCTTTCCTTCCTCCCTTCCTCTTTCCCTTACTCCCTCCCTCCCTTTCTTATTTCCTCCGTCCTTCCCTTCCTTCCTTCCTTCCTTCCTTCCTTCCTTCCTTCCTTGACTCAAGGACAACAGGAGGGTTGTAGTATCTGAAGTCAGGAGCAGAAACAGACCTGGCACTTCCTCCGTGTTTGATGACCACCTTCCCGAGAGGTTTGTCCAGCTCATCGTGGACCAGCAGCACGTCTTCAGGCTGGACGCCGTATTTACCCGCTAGAAGAAGAAGAAGAAGAAGAAGGAGAAGAAGGAGAAGAAGGAGAAGAAGAAGAACACACTTTATATCAGAGGATGGTAAGGTTTAAAGCAGAGGTGTCACATACAGCCAAATCTGATCTCATGTGGTCCGGACCACTAAAAAGATGGAAGGGAGGAAGGGAGGAAGGAAACAAGGATGGAAAGAAGGGAGAAGTGATAGGACGGAAAGAAAGGAGGGAAAGAAAGACCAAAGGAAAGAAGGAAGGAAGGAAGGAAAAGGGATTAGGAAGGAAGGGAAGAAAGGAAAAGAAGACAAGAAAGGAAGGAAGGAAGGAAAGGAAAGGAAGAAAGGAAAAGAAGATGAAGGAAAGATGGAAGGAAGGAAGGACGGAGGGAAGGAAGGGAAGTTGGGGCGGATTGGACGCCTTGGCAGGGGTTAAAGGTCAGGAGGAACCTTAACGGAGCTGAAAGATGAACCTGAGAGATTTTGAGACATTAGGAAAGTTTTATTTTTTTAGTTTTTATTTCTTCACGCCTTAAAAAACGATTGAAATGAAACAAACTGAATGAACCTGTGATGAAGGTGATGAAGGTGATGAAGGTGTGATGAAGGTTTTATATGACGATGTTAAACAGGTTGGACTCCACTGCTTCAGATCATTAAAACGTCAACTCAGCATCATCACCTGCTCGCTTTGTTTCCATGACAACAACTACAGCTTCATCTTAGTGTTATAAGACTACTGACTATGATCAGAATTATATAATAAAGATAACAAAGCTGATATTTGACATTTTACTTGATTAAACACATTAAACTGTTATTGATTAACTAAAGCTCTAATTCAGCTCTAATTATTAGTGACTCTATTACAGTGTATTGTTATTACTTATATTCATTTGGCACAATATAGAAAACTGTGTTAATTAAATATGAGGAAACTGTCACGAGCAGCTTTGTTTAGTGACGTCAGTGTTATTAATATTAAGTTTCATTCATAATTTGTCTCATTTATTAACTCATTGTTTTTTAACATAACAAACAAACCACGTGACAGAGTGCACAGATGGAAAGGACAAAACCCCAAACTGAAGTGTGACGTCACGTATTAAAGCAGTTTATTGTTCATTCATAAATAAACAAACATCGTATATAACGTGTAGCGCGTGCGCAACGTTTAAATACCTCACACACACACACACACACACGGAGACGTGACCTCACCTGCTTTGGCCACTGCGACCCCGTTGATGTTCATGAGCAGCTTGGGACGGAGCAGCACCACGCGCGTCTCCTCCACCTCTGACACGACGACCTCACCGGACACGTGCCTGTCGCCGCGCCAACGGTCCTCCACACCGAGCCGGGCGGCGAGCGCGCCGAGCACCGCCATGCCGACGCTGTGTCTGGTACCCTCCATCCCCGTGTTCCCCAGCCCCACCACCTGGCACGCACACGCACACACACGCACGCACACACACACACACACACACACACACACACACACACACACACACACACACACACACACACACACACACACACACACACACACACACACACACACACACACACACAGTGCTTTATTTCTGTTGCTCTGTAGCCTATAGTCCTAAATCCCAAAGTGTGTTCCTTCCTTCCTTCCTTCCTTCCTTCCATCCTTCTTCTTTCCTTCCTTCCTCCCTTCCTTCCTTCCATCCTTCTTCCTTCCTCCCTTCTTTCCTTCCTCCCTCCCTTCCTTCCATTCTTCTTCCTTCCTCCCTCCTTCCTTCCTTCCTTCTTTCCTTTCTTCTTCCTTCCTTCCTTTCTTCTTCCTTCCTTCCTTCCTTCCATCCTTCTTCCTTCCTCCCTCCTTTCCTTCCTTACTCCCTTCCTTCCTCCCTCCTTTCCTTCCTTCCTTCCTTCCTTCCTCCCTCCTTTCCTTCCTTCCTCCCTTCTTTCCTTCCTTCCTCCCTCCCTCCCTCCTTTCCTTCCTTCCTCCCTTCTTTCCTTCCTCCCTCCCTTCCTCCCTTCCTTCCGTCCTTCCTTCCTCCCTCCCTTCGAGGACAACATGAGGGTTAAAGGGTTAAAATGTGAAAATAAACGTATGAATAACTTGCACACATCCTTTTTTTGTGGACCCAGCATCAAATTTCTGCTTTTAATCCATTTAGAGAGAATATATTAGAGGATTATGGTAAAAATGTCTAAGTGGTGTAACCATAAAAACTTTGGAAGGAAGATAGAGAGGAAGGAAGGAAGGAAGGAAGGTAGGAAGGGAGAAAGGTAGGAAGGAAGTAAGGAAGGAAGGAAAGAAGGGAGGAAGGAAGGAAGGGAGGGAGGGAGGGAGGAAGGAAGGAAGGATTTCCTCCCTCCCTCCTTACTCCTTTCTTTCCTTCCTTCCTTCCTTCCTCCTTTCCTCCTTCCTTACTCTTTTCTTTCCTTCCTTCCTTCCTCCCTTCCTTCTCTCCTAAATCCTCCTTTCCTCCCTCCCTCCTTACTCTTTTCTTTCCTTCCTTCCTTCATTCCTTCCTTCCTTCCTTCCTTCCTCCCTCCCTCCTTACTCCTTTCCTTCCTCCCTCCCTCCTTTCCTCCCTCCAAAGTGCCTCTAATTATTGATTTATGATGTTTTTAAGCTAAAATAAAAACATGACTGAGTGACGTTAAATTAAATGATCTGAAAAGAGTCGAAGGAGGAACGATGGATGGATTTTCTGGATTTTTAAAGTCTCATTCTTCTTGGCAGGACCATCCAGAGAGCGATGAGACTGAGATGAGACTGATATGAACCGCTGCCTTGTACTGATGGTACTGATTTAACACAAACACTAAACACTAACATTGTGTCTGACTCTTTGGCTCCGTGGCTGCTGACACACTGCTCACATTGTGTTTCCTGCCTCAAAGTAAAAAGGGAGGAGACAAATATATCAACCCAATACACAGAGAACTCCATTGTAAAAAATCTATCAATTTAACCCTCCTGAAGGAGAGAAGTAAGGAAAGGAGGGAGGAAGGAAGTGAGGAAAGGAAAGAAGAAAGGAAGGAGGGAGGGAGAAAGGAAAAGCGGGAGGAAGGAAAGAAGGAAGGGGTGAAGGTAGAGGGAGGGAGGAAGGAAAGAAGGAAGGGGTGAAGGTAGGAGGAGGGAAGGAAGGAAAGAAGGAAGGATGGAAGGAATGAGGGAAGGAAGGAAGGAAGGGGCGAAGGTAGGGGGAGGGAAGGAAGGAAAGAAGGAAGGCGGGAAGGAGGCAGGGAGTCAGAAAGGAAAAAAGGAAGGGAGGAAGGAAAGAAGGACAGAGGAAGGAAGCGAGGAAAGGAAAAGAGGAAGGAAGGAAAGAAGGAAGGGGTGAAGGTAGGGGGAGGGAAGGAAGGAGGGAAGGAGGGAGGGAGTCGGAAAGGAAAAGAGGAAGGGAGGAAGGAAAGAAGGAAGGGGCGAAGGTAGGAGGAGGGAAGGAAGGAAAGAAGGAAGGAGGGAAGGAATGAGGGAAGGAAGGAAGGAAGGGGTGAAGGTAGGGGGAGGGAAGGAAGGAAAGAAGGAAGGCGGGAAGGAGGCAGGGAGTCAGAAAGGAAAAAAGGAAGGGAGGAAGGAAAGAAGGACAGAGGAAGGAAGCGAGGAAAGGAAAAGAGGAAGGAAGGAAAGAAGGAAGGGGTGAAGGTAGGGGGAGGGAAGGAAGGAGGGAAGGAGGGAGGGAGTCGGAAAGGAAAAGAGGAAGGGAGGAAGGAAAGAAGGAAGGGGCGAAGGTAGGAGGAGGGAAGGAAGGAAAGAAGGAAGGAGGGAAGGAATGAGGGAAGGAAGGAAGGAAGGGGTGAAGGTAGGGGGAGGGAAGGAAGGAAAGAAGGAAGGCGGGAAGGAGGGAGGGAGTCAGAAAGGAAAAGAGGAAGGGAGGAAGGAAAGAAGGACAGAGGAAGGAAGTGAGGAAAGGAAAAGAGGAAGGAAGGAAGGAAGGAAGGGGTGAAGGTAGGGGGGAGGGAAGGAAGGAAGGAAGGTAGGGGGGAGGGAAGGAAAGAATGAAGGTAGGAGAGAGGGAGGAAGGAAGGAAAGAAGGAAAGAAGAAAGAAGGAAGGGAGGAAGATAGGAAGGAGGGAAGGAAGGAAGGAAGGGGTGAAGGTAGGGGGAGGGAAGGAAGGAAAGAAGGAAGGAGGGAAGGAGGGAGGGAGTCAGAAAGGAAAAGAGGAAGGGAGGAAGGAAAGAAGAAAGGAGGGAGAGAGTCAGAAAGGAAAAGAGGAAGGGAGGAAGGAAAGAAGGATATAATTAAATCGCCTGATTTTTGAATGGAGTTTGGTTGGATGTGTCAATCCGCTAAGACTGATTGATTATTGGAGCTTTTTTTTAAACATAAAATAGAAACTATTCATGTACTTAAAGTTGAATTATTTACTCTATAATAAAACATGTGTGTGTGTGTGAGGTTTATAAACTCACCATTTTCCTGCGGCCTTGTGTGTGTATTTCAGCTTCAGCTCCCATCGCAGGTTTGAAAGGTTCACTCAGCAAAACTCTGTTCATCATTCTCATTAAAAGTCGCCGCATTGTGAAAAAACTCAACAGCTTCTTTAAAAAAAGCGGAAAAAAGAGACAAATCTTACTTAATAATGTGTCTTTTTTCATTCGGCTTATAAAAACAGGCTGTATTCTTTAACCAATTAATTAAAAAGTCACAAGTTTATACTGATTAAAGGACATTTTACTATGAGATAATTGACTGATTGGTGATCATTTAGATACATTCAACTGCTTTCACTTTAATTTATCAGCTATATAAGAAACTCCACTTATAAAACAACTTATGATAATTGGAAAAAAATCTGTTTTTTAATCTTATTTATGTCCTAAAAGTGTGTGAAGGTAACTTTCAATGATATATAGTCAGCTTACTGTAGAGCTCTCCCGTTTAAAAGCAACCTTTAATCAGCACGCGAAGAAGAAGACAACGTTTATAACTCATAAAATACAGCTTCATCTAAACGTTATGACATTTTGTAATTTATATAAAGTGTAATAAAGGCTTTTTAGAGGTGATGTAAGCTGGTGAATCCTGCCATGCCTCTCTCATACTAGTCAAAGAGTTTATTAAAGACAACACGGTGATTCAACTTCCGGTTTTCTGGCTGCACTGCCATCTAGCGGCGAGACTGAGGAACTGCCCAAATGTGAATTACAGGCAATGCAAGGTTTTCTCTTACTTCTACCTCCTTACTCCTTTCCTCCTTACCTCCCTCCTTACTCCTTTCCTTCCTTCCTCCTTTCCTCCTTTCCTCCCTCCCTTCTTACTCCTTTCTTTCCTTCCTTCCTTCCTTCATTCCTCTTTTCCTTCCTCCCTTCCTTCTCTCCTAAATTCCTTCCTCTTTTCATTCTTACTCCTTTCTTTCTTTCCTTCCTTCCTTCTCTCCTTCCTTCCTTCCTTCCTTCCTTCCTTCCTTCCTTCCTTCCTTCCTTCCTTCCTCTTTTCCTCCTTACTCCTTTCTTTCTTTTCTTCCTTCCTTCTCTCCTTACTTCCTTCCTCTTTTCCTCCTTACTCCTTTCCTTTCTTCCTCCTATCCTTCCTTGACCTGAGGCCACAGTGAGACTCTTGGCTAAAACAAAATGAACTGATGTCCGGACCTACCTCATAGCATATCATATCATATCATATCATATTATATTCTATTATATTGTGCAATCCACATTTCTACATAGGGTCTTGTGCAATTTACAACACTCTCACTTTTCCACTCTCACTTTTTTATTGATTTATGTGTCCTTCCTGTGTGTCTTTTTAACTTGACTTGACTCTCTGAACAAACAACCGCACAAGAGTTCCTATGTATGCAAGCACAAAAGGCCATAAAGTTCTTGAATCTTGAATCTTGAATCTTGAATCTTGAATCTTGAAGGGCCAGTTTGTTTTATGGATGGTCTACGTGGTCTTATATGGTCTAGGGTTATTATAGTTTGAATTTTCCATTAGTTTTTATGAGTTCCACAAAGCCTTCATGATACTGTAACTAACATCTTACCTGCCTGATAGTGTGTGATACTTTAAATAAGGTAAACTTTACCTCAATAAATAGCTTTGTATATTAAAAGTGCACAGGTGGAATCAGGTGCTTTTAACTGCAAATTAAAACAGAATCAGAAAGCAATGATATGAAATCATTAGAAACCAATTGATTGACAAAATCATGAAAAATTGGAACGATAGAATAAAGCCTCTGTAATATATGACAAAAAGTAAACCACTCTGCAGGCACACTAGGTTTAAGGTTAAAGAAAATAATTGATCTTGGTTAGGGTTAGGGTTAGGGTTAATGTAACAGTGTCCTTGAGCAGTGTACTATGGGTTAAAGAGTCCTACTAATCACCTCACCTGATCAACACACCTTCAACTAATCTGGAGCCAGCAGTGCAACCAGCTGCCAGTCTTTGGATTATTTTATGACCTTTTAATAACTTCCACAGCACTAATTAAAGTCTGTTTATGAATTGTATCAGGATCCGCAGATTGCTTATCATAAAAAAGTTAATGTATGATTATATGAGTTTATTGAGACACAAAGGCAGAAAATCAGACAGAAAAGTAAGTTTTTAGTGGAGTAATGTAACATATAGTGACATAAGTAGTTATTAATTGAATCTTTTGGATCTTTAGTTTTGTTTTGCATTTTATAATTTTTTTTTATCATCTTGAATAATTGTGTTTATGCTGGTTGCACAAACTCCAGCCTGTTCAGACATGGAGTCCACCTTCCTAACAAGTATAAGAGATATTATTACTGGGTACATTTTGTGCAGGTTATGCTTGATATGCCTTACATACAATACATCTGCCCAGTTCTCACACTGGTTCTCACACTATTACTGCATTTCTGGCAGATTATTTCTCTCAATCCTTGTTTGTTTTTTGATTCTTTGGATATTTAGCATGATCAAAATTGTGTCATATTCATACTTTAAACCTCAGCAGTGTTAGAATAGAGCTGAGATTCACATTTCTTATTGAACAACTGGACCTAGTTTGACAGCTCATCTCATTTGTAGGTGATATTATAAAAAGGTTAATGCACGATTATATGGGCTTATTGAGACACAAAGGCAGACATTCAGACAGAAAAGTAAGTTTTTAGTGGAGTAATATTATCACATAAGGGAGTTGCTCTCCCTTATGTGATAATATTACTATATTAATATTCTCCCAGTAAGTCGTCATTAATTGAATCTTTAGTTTTGTTTTGCATTTTATATTTTTTTTATCATCTTGAATAATTGTGTTTATGCTGGTTGCACAAACTCCAGCCTGTTCAGACATTGAGTCCACCTTCCTAACAAGTATAAGAGACATTTTTCATTACTGGGTGTGTTTTGTGCAGGTTCTGCTTGATATGTGATAGCAAACATGACAATACTATAAAATGAAATAATCTCCTTATGCCCAGTTCTCCACTGGTTCTCACACTATTACTGAATTTCTAGCAGATTATTTCTCTCAATCCTTGTTTGTTTTTTGATTCTTTGGATATTTAGCATGATCAAAATTGTGTCATATTCATACTTTAAACCTCAGCAGTGTTAGAATAGAGCTGAGATTCACATTTCTTATTGAACAACTGGACCTACAGTAACTTGACAGCTCTCCCTTACATGATCTCACATTCAGTCATCTGAGTCTAAATGTTACTGTAGCATAGATATTTTAAAATAAAATCAAAAAAATCCAGCTTCTATATAATTTGGCCACACATTAAAAAACAGCCTTATAAAATTGAGTGTAATTGTTACTGTAGCATAGATATTTTTTAATAAAATGTTTAAAAATCCAGCTTCTATATAGTTTTGCTAGATATTTGTTCACTGGGTTTAGGGTCACACATTGTCAATGATTCATCTTTGATTCATTTAATACAGCAGTTTTGTCCTTGACTAGTGGAAGAACTCATTTATATTCATTGTATTTGTGAAGGTAACAAACATCTGTAACAAAGAACAACAAATAATTCCTTTAAATTCAGAAAAGTTTTATTGGCAACAAGTTATTTTATTTTACATTTGGTCTTTGAGTTGTTAATTTAACCATCATTCATCAGCTGGAGCGCAGGGAACAGCATCCATCACTGGCTGACACCGCTCCACCACCGCGTTGATCTCCCCGACTCTCACGCCATCGTAGGTTCCCGTGATGGTCGTCCAGTGGGTGTCTCCGTTGTGGTTGGTCCTGCTCAGCCTGCCGGTGAACGGGATGTCAGCCGTCATCTTCCTGCCGTCCATCCTCACGCTGCAGGAATGGTTGGGAGGCACCATCAGCTCCACGGAGACAGCATGACTGATGGACTCCACCATGGTCGTCCCCTCTGAGAAAGTCACTGTCTGCTCCTTGGTGAAGTCCACATTCCCCGGACCAAGGATGGGAACTTTGGCCGTCATGGTGGATACGGAGCCGTTGCGTGTCTGTCTGCCGATGTCCCAGCTCTTCTCCACTGTGCTGGTCTTCTCTAGCTTCACGGTCTTCGCCACACTGCTGCACTCCAGGTTGGTGACTTTGGCGAGCTGCAGGGTCTCAGGCGGATGGTGGAACAGCTCCATCTCGTCGATGCCGTACTGCACGTGAGAGATATGCTGGCTGTAGCTGTCTCTGTTGATGGTGAGCACGTGGTAGCTCTTGTACCAGTACTCATCGCCTTCCCAGGGGAGGAAGAAGGCCTCGTGTTGGGTCACCACCTTGCCAAGACCGTACTTGTTTTTGCCCACGTAGATGTCCACATCGGGGCAGGTTCTGACAGAAAACTCGGGGACGGACCCGTACGAATCTTCGACCCACTCCAGAAACTCAAAGTGGTCCACGTTGACGAGCACTTCAAACTTGGAGGATTGGTACTCGTTGTCGGCGTACGGATACTGGCAGAAGCTCCCTTTGCTGGGAGTGTAGAAGCCGGCCTCGCAGTTGACTTTGCACACGTAGTCGGTGCGCTCGGTGTAGCCGTTGAAGATAGCGACGGCGCCGTTTGGAAGGGAACCGTTCCACGTGACCCACTTCAGGTTCACGTGTTCGCCAAACATGGGGAAGGAGTGTGAGGTCATCTCGTTTTCTGGCGTGTCTCTAATTTTGGGAGGTTTGGTGATTTCCCGAGAGGGGACGACACCCTTCAGCGTGGGGTTAAGCCAAGACTCTGATGAGGAGAAAAGACGAAAGCAGCATTAACTCTGGTAGACACAAATATCTATATATATTTAGCAATTAACCTAATTTTGCTGCAGTAATTAGAGTCTAGTCTTGTTTCGAAGGCTTTCCTTTCACTGACACAAAAACCCAGTGTTTCTATTCTCAACTGTTAGGAGGTAATCAGTTGGTTGCCAGTCGATGGGCATCATTAAAAGAGCTGTATACCTTGTAAACATTGAGATTTTGAACATTTTTATATACTACCCCTGGAAAGAAAAGAAGGAAGAGAGGAAGGTAGGGGGGAGGAAGGAAGGAAAGAAGGACAGAGGAAAGAAGGAAGGGAGGAACGAAAGAAGGAAAGAACAGTCAAAACAGACAGGGTCAAATTGACCCGGGAGGACGACACAAGGGTTAAAGATCGCTTTGTTCTCTTTGGCAGCACTAAACACACCACAACCTCATTCAGTGATAGATAGATAGATGGATAGATAGATAGATACTTAACAGACTTTATTTATTTTAATGAAAATCTATGAGATAATTACTTGTATCTTGTTTTTAATTCATGCTAATTGTAACTTTTAAAGAGTAGGCATCACTTCAAATCGCTTATCTTGGTATTCAACTCTGCATTTGAGTGTCTGACCAGATGAAACCTGCAGTATTGTAATGATGTGACTCACTGCTGGGTTGTTCTTGTCCATCCTGCAGCTCTGAGATGAAGAGCTGCGGGTCAGACTGCAGCGTTGGGCTGCAGAGCTGCAGCAATGCTACAACGACAGCTACACACGGCCTCATCTGAAGAAAAAACACACAAACAAATACATTTTAAAGAGTAAGACATTCAGTTTTTACATCAGGATGAAGTAAAACCAAAGAAGGTTGGAGGCTGATAGAGCATTGTGCTCTGCTGGTTTAATGGTTTATCAATGAATAATAATAATGATAAAGTAGTGATAACAGCTTTTGTTCCTTTCTGTGTGTGTTAATGCTGAGTCAGCTATATAAGACATTAACATTGCTCTCTTTGCATGTTTCAAAATAGCAAAATAAAAAGGGGGGAAAAAGAGCCAGGGTAAATTTGTTTTGGAATAACGTTATTAAGAACATGATCTGCTTGGTTCTCATTAGTTTCTGGTGTGAAAATGAAAATTGCAAGTTTAACTGTCATAATGCAGACAGTAATATATTCACAATAGCACTCAAGGAAAACAGATTAATGAGCTTTTTTTTAGCTTCACCTTTGCTTTCTGAATAAATGATACCGTATTTAAATATCTTATTAGTTACAACTTTCTTTAACTCTTTGAAAAGTAGTTTCACTCCATGTTTTTTTCTTGCCTAGGTCATGTGACCCATAGGGGGCAAACACTGCAATAGGGGATTGTGCAATATTTAGTTTATATAGCAGAAAGACCAATTCTGTTAATGATGTTATAGTTTCTTATGGTTGTCTGTAGCAGTCATTAAAGATTAGACACTGTGTAATACTCCTTTTTCTGATCAAAGAAAAATTAAATATATAATATATAATATATGTTTAACAGCAAGTAAAACCATTATTTCTTAATGGTAAAACATGACTTTGACTATGTATTTGTGGTCACACGTTCTTCATGAATGGAGCAAGTTAGGAGCACCTCAGTTATCAAATTGCAAATAATTAAAGGAAATTCTGCAGGATTAGTGGAAAGACACTTTTTAAATGACATACAAGTTACTATGCTATAACAGAGACAATGCAAGGACAAAAGGTGCTCAAATAGAGTGTGAAAAATAGTTATATTACTTCATGTGAGTGAATAAGAAGGAAGAAAATAACAAGCACAATTAATCAGAGTTACCAGGTTTATTACAACCCAGATTATTTTGTATGTAATCAATAATTAAGTGGTTTTATTAATTAGATACCCTCTCTCAGCCTTCATGTTTGTCAGATTATTATTTTAAAATTACTCAGCAGCTTGAATCAGTACAAAAAGAAAGCAGCATTCTTAAATTATTAGAGACATTTCTTGCCGATTTTGATCATGAAAATCAGATGCATAATAACTTCATTCAGATATACAGGAGCAGTTTTTACCTCAGGTTCCTGCTGCAGTGACACTGCCTGCAGTACGATCTGAGTTTTAAAACCTCCCCGTTCACTTATTGCCCCCAATAAACAGGAGAGAGAGAGAGCTGCAGCTCGGCTCGCCCGTTGACCCAGTGTTAGGACTCTGCTGCTGCTCAGTTTGAATCTGATGTGTTCAAAGTTGGTCGTTGATCAGAGGAGAATCAAATCAACGTTGGAAATAACATCATGAGAAGCTTAAAATTTTAAAACATCCCTGGACTACAAGTTTGACACCCATCGACTGTGTTACTTAGTTTGTTTTAATCATTTGAGGAAGGTTGACTGAGTATGAGTGGTCTTCTTCTTCTTCTTCAGAAACAGTTAAATGTATTCCTTCTGAGGAAGGAAGGAAAGCAATACGGATGAAAAGAGGAAGGAATTTAGGAGAGAAGGAAGGAAGGAAGGAAGGAAGGAAGGAAGGAAAGGAGTAAGGAGGGAGGGAGGGAGGGAGGAAGGAAGGAAAGCAGTACGGATGAAAAGAGGAAGGAATTTAGGAGAGAAGGCAGGAAGGAAGGAAGGAAAGAAAGAAAGGAGTAAGGAGAGAGGGAGGAAGGAAGGAAAGCAGTACAGATGAAAAGAGGAAGGAATTTAGGAGAGAAGGGAGGAAGGAAAGAAGGAAGGAAGCAGGGATGGAGGGAGGGAGGAAGAACCCGTTGACCCAGTGTTAGGACTCTGCTGCTGCTCAGTTTGAATCTGAAGTGTTCAAAGTTGGTCGTTGATCAGAGGAGAATCAAATCAACGTTGGAAATAACATCATGAGAAGCTTAAACATTTAAAATATCCCATTGTTTTAATTAGGCATGGGATGATAACCGTGTTCAAGGTATACCACGATAAGAAAAAGTCACGATAACCCCAAACCAAACCTCATACCGTTCCTAAGGTATGAGCTGTTTTTTGTCTGGTCAAAGACAGGAAGTGGAAAGGTCAGAAATCCCTCAGGTGGTGCAACTGCAGCGTAGAGTATGACGACCCCTCACACTGTCATTACAGATTCAGGTTAAATTAACATGTCTGTCTTTATTTTTCTTCCTTCTAGGAACATTTTAGAGCTGGAATCACAATACCGCCATACCGTGAAACCGTGATATTTTATGCCTAGTTTTAATATATGAAGAAGGCTGACTGCTGGTTTAGTCTTGAATGTGACCTAATTGACGTGGTTGGGGACATATGACCATTTGTCAATCATGCAAAGGGTTAAACTAAGGTAAAATGTAAGAAATTAAAATCCCTCTGGAGCATAAGTAGCAACAGTAGGCAGGAGGATGAGAGAGCTGCAGCTCCACTCGCCCGTTGACCCAGTGTTAGACTCTACTGTTGCTCAGTTTGAATCTGATGTGTTCAAAGTTGGTCGTTGATCAGAGGAGAATCAAATCAATGTTTCAGGCTTTGTCTTTCTTTTGCTAGATAACTTAGTTTTGCTGGAAAGACGCTGCAAACCATTCTGGTCAATCTGAAGCCAGTGAATTAACGGTCATCCTGCTGTTTGGACGTGAGATATATACTTTGTCCTTGACCAGAAAACCCTCCACCAGCAGCAGCTCTCCTCTCAGGGACGTAAAAAGAATATTCATGCTGATAATGATAACAGGATCTTTATTGATCCTTGTTCAGGAAAAACAACACTGCCTCTTTCTGTCACGTTACCTTTTGATGAGACTGTTAACCCTCCTCCTGTTGTCCTCAGGTCAAGGAAGGACAGAAGGAAGGAGTAAGGAAGGAGGGAGGGAGGGAGGGAGGAAAGAAGGAAGGAAGGAAAGGAGTAAGGATGAAAAGAGGAAGGAATTTAGGAGAGAAGGAAGGAAGGAAGGAAGGAATTTAGGAGAGAAGGAAGGAAGGAAAGGAGTAAGGAGGGAGGGAGGGAGGAAAGAAGGGAGGAAGGAAAGGAGTAAGGACGAAAAGAGGAAGGAATTTAGGAGAGAAGGAAGGAAGGAAAGAAGGAAAGGAGTAAGGAGGGAGGGAGGGAGGGAGGAAGGAAGGAAAGGAGTAAGGATGAAAAGAGGAATGAATTCAGGAGAGAAGGAAGGAAGGAAAGAAGGAAAGGAGTAAGGAGGGAGGGAGGAAGGAAGTGCTTCAAATATAAATGTGCCTGGATTTAACGTCTCATATCTATCGAGCAGTACAGGGATGGCATGATGAAAGGAGTAAGGAGAGAGGGAGGAAAGAAGGAAGGAAGGAAAGGAGTAAGGATGTAACGTCTCATATCTATCGAGCAGTACAGGGATGGCATGATGAAAGGAGTAAGGAGGGAGGGAGGAAAGGAGGAAGGAAGGAAAGGAGTAAGGATGTAACGTCTCATATCTATCGAGCAGTACAGGGATGGCATGATGAAAGGAGTAAGGAGGGAGGGAGGAAAGGAGGAAGGAAGGAAAGGAGTAAGGATGTAACGTCTCATATCTATCGAGCAGTACAGGGATGGCATGATGAAAGGAGTAAGGAGGGAGGGAGGAAAGGAGGAAGGAAGGAAAGGAGTAAGGATTTAACGTCTCATATCTATCGGTAGCAGTACAGGGATGGCATGATGAAAGGAGTAAGGAGGGAGGGAGGAAAGGAGGAAGGAAGGAAAGGAGTAAGGATGTAACGTCTCATATCTATCGAGCAATACAGGGATGGCATGATGAAAGGAGTAAGGAGGGAGGGAGGAAAGGAGGAAGGAAAGGAAAGGAGTAAGGATTTAACTTCTCATATCTATCGAGCAGTACAGGGATGGCATGATGAAAGGAGTAAGGAGGGAGGGAGGAAAGAAGGAAGGAAAGGAGTAAGGATTTAACGTCTCATATCTATCGAGCAGTACAGGGATGGTATGATGAAAGGAGTAAGGAGGGAGGGAGGAAAGGAGGGAGGGAGGAAAGAAGGAAGGAAGGAAAGGAGTAAGGATTTAACGTCTCATATCTATCGGTAGCAGTACAGGGATGGTATGATGAAAGGAGTAAGGAGGGAGGGAGGAAAGAAGGAAGGAAGGAAAGGAGGAAGGAAAGAAGGAAAGGAGGAAGGATGTAACGTCTCATATCTATCGAGCAGTACAGGGATGGCATGATGAAAGGAGTAAGGAGGGAGGGAGGAAAGGAGGGAGGGAGGAAAGGAGGAAGGAAGGAAAGGAGTAAGGATTTAACGTCTCATATCTATCGAGCAGTACAGGGATGGCATGATGAAAGGAGTAAGGAGAGAGGGAGGAAAGGAGGAAGGAAGGAAAGGAGGAAGGAAGGAAAGGAGGAAGGATTTAACGTCTCATATCTATCGAGCAGTACAGGGATGGCATGATGAAAGGAGTAAGGAGAGAGGGAGGAAAGGAGGAAGGAAGGAAAGGAGTAAGGAAGGAAAGGAGTAAGGATTTAACGTCTCATATCTATCGGTAGCAGTACAGGGATGGCATGATGAAAGGAGTAAGGAGGGAGGGAGGAAAGGAGGAAGGAAGGAAAGGAGTAAGGATTTAACGTCTCATATCTATCGAGCAGTACAGGGATGGCATGATGAAAGGAGTAAGGAGGGAGGGAGGAAAGGAGTAAGGATTTAACGTCTCATATCTATCGAGCAGTACAGGGATGGCATGATGAAAGGAGTAAGGAGGGAGGGAGGAAAGGAGGAAGGAAGGAAAGGAGTAAGGATTTAAGGTCTCATATCTATCGGTAGCAGTACAGGGATGGCATGATGAAAGGAGTAAGGAGAGAGGGAGGAAAGGAGGAAGGAAGGAAAGGAGTAAGGATGTAACGTCTCATATCTATCAAGCAGTACAGGGATGGCATGATGAAAGGAGTAAGGAGGGAGGGAGGAAAGGAGGGAGGGAGGAAAGGAGGAAGGAAGGAAAGGAGTAAGGATGTAACGTCTCATATCTATCGAGCAGTACAGGGATGGCATGATGTCCAAAGTGCTGCGGCGCTCTTTCCCCACTGATGACCAGATACTGTACGTTCAGATAAGCTCAGACTGGGAACAGAGTGATTAGATCTCCTGTAATAGTGGGTCATTGATTAAGACGGCCCTCGTTGCGTAACGTCGCCGGCTGCCAAGATTAAAACCAGGGGAGGAGGCGTTCAACACGGACATTGTTCTGCACGCACAGTCCTATCATTGAAAAATCGCTGATGTCACGGCCATCTGTGTTTTCGTCCTTGAGACAGAAAGTTATTATCAATTTATTTATTTGCGTCTCTGAATGAGGACTCTGTGTTGGTGGAGCGAGGCCGTCGTTGTAAAAAAGGTCATTTACATTGATAGACGCCTGCTAGAAGTGCACTGTCACTGTCACTGCCTTCAGCTGCTTCTGCATTCAGCCTCGTAATGAACTCGTCATTCAAAGCAGTGCAGAGCCTTGTTATATTCAGATTCAGTGTGTTATTCAGATATAGGCTACTGTATAAAGTCAGTGTTTTGTACAATATAGGGAAGGAAAGGAGGGAGGGAAGGAAGAAGGAAGGAAGGAAAGCAGGGAGGGAGGAAGGGAGAAGGAAGAAAAGGAGGGAGAAAGGAAGGAAAGAAGAAGGAAGGAGGGAGGGAGGAAGGAAGGAAGAAGGAAGGAAAGGACGGAGGAAGGAAGAAGGAAGGAAAGGAGGGAGGAAAGAAGGGAGGAAGGAAGGACGAAGGAAGGAAAGGAGGGAGAAAGGAAGGAAAGGAGGGAGAAAGGAAGGAAAGAAGAAGGAAGGAAAGGCGGGAGGAAGGAAGGAAGGAAAGGAGGGAGGAAAGGAGGGAGGAAAGCAGGGAGGGAGGACAGAAGAAGGAAGGAAAGGAGGTAGGAAGGAAGGAAGAAGGAAGGAAAGGAGGGAGGAAAGAAGGGAGGAAGGAAGGACGAAGGAAGGAAAGGAGGGAGAAAGGAAGGAAAGGAGGGAGAAAGGAAGGAAAGAAGAAGGAAGGAAAGGCGGGAGGAAGGAAGGAAGGAAAGGAGGGAGGAAAGCAGGGAGGGAGGACAGAAGAAGGAAGGAAAGGAGGTAGGAAGGAAGGAAGAAGGAAGGAAAGGAGGGAGAAAGGAAGGAAAGAAGAAGGAAGGAAAGGCGGAAGGAAGGAAGGAAGGAAGGAAGGAAGGAAGGAAAGGAGGGAGGAAAGCAGGGAGGGAGGACAGAAGAAGGAAGGAAAGGAGGTAGGAAGGAAGGAAGAAGGAAGGAAAGGAGGGAGGGAGGGAGGAAGGAAGGAAGAAGGAAGGAAACTTATGTAATGAACTTGTCATTCAAAGCAGTGCAGAGCCTTGTTATATTCAGATTCAGTGTGATATTCAGATGTACTGTATAAAGTCAGTGTTATGCACAATATAGGGAAGGAAAGGAGGGAGGGAAGGAAGAAGGAAGGAAGGAAAGCAGGGAGGGAGGAAGGGAGAAGGAAGAAAAGGAGGGAGAAAGGAAGGAAAGAAGAAGGAAGGAGGGAGGGAGGAAGGAAGGAAGAAGGAAGGAAAGGACGGAGGAAGGAAGAAGGAAGGAAAGGAGGGAGGAAAGAAGGGAGGAAGGAAGGACGAAGGAAGGAAAGGAGGGAGAAAGGAAGGAAAGGAGGGAGAAAGGAAGGAAAGAAGAAGGAAGGAAAGGCGGGAGGAAGGAAGGAAGGAAGGAAAGGAGGGAGGAAAGGAGGGAGGAAAGCAGGGAGGGAGGACAGAAGAAGGAAGGAAAGGAGGTAGGAAGGAAGGAAGAAGGAAGGAAAGGAGGGAGGAAAGAAGGGAGGAAGGAAGGACGAAGGAAGGAAAGGAGGGAGAAAGGAAGGAAAGAAGAAGGAAGGAAAGGCGGGAGGAAGGAAGGAAGGAAGGAAGGAAGGAAAGGAGGGAGGAAAGCAGGGAGGGAGGACAGAAGAAGGAAGGAAAGGAGGTAGGAAGGAAGGAAGAAGGAAGGAAAGGAGGGAGGAAAGAAGGGAGGAAGGAAGGACGAAGGAAGGAAAGGAGGGAGAAAGGAAGGAAAGAAGAAGGAAGGAAAGGCGGGAGGAAGGAAGGAAGGAAGGAAGGAAGGAAAGGAGGGAGGAAAGCAGGGAGGGAGGACAGAAGAAGGAAGGAAAGGAGGTAGGAAGGAAGGAAGAAGGAAGGAAAGGAGGGAGGGAGGAAGGAAGGAAGGAAGGAAGAAGGAAGGAAACTTATGTAATGAACTCGTCATTCAAAGCAGTGCAGAGCCTTGTTATATTCAGATTCAGTGTGTTATTCAGATGTACTGTATAAAGTCAGTGTTATGCACAATATAGGGAAGGAAAGGAGGGAGGGAAGGAAGAAGGAAGGAAGGAAAGCAGGGAGGGAGGAAGGGAGAAGGAAGAAAAGGAGGGAGAAAGGAAGGAAAGAAGAAGGAAGGAGGGAGGGAGGAAGGAAGGAAGAAGGAAGGAAAGGACGGAGGAAGGAAGAAGGAAGGAAAGGAGGGAGGAAAGAAGGGAGGAAGGAAGGACGAAGGAAGGAAAGGAGGGAGAAAGGAAGGAAAGGAGGGAGAAAGGAAGGAAAGAAGAAGGAAGGAAAGGCGGGAGGAAGGAAGGAAGGAAGGAAAGGAGGGAGGAAAGGAGGGAGGAAAGCAGGGAGGGAGGACAGAAGAAGGAAGGAAAGGAGGTAGGAAGGAAGGAAGAAGGAAGGAAAGGAGGGAGGAAAGAAGGGAGGAAGGAAGGACGAAGGAAGGAAAGGAGGGAGAAAGGAAGGAAAGAAGAAGGAAGGAAAGGCGGGAGGAAGGAAGGAAGGAAAGGAGGGAGGAAAGGAGGGAGGAAAGCAGGGAGGGAGGACAGAAGAAGGAAGGAAAGGAGGTAGGAAGGAAGGAAGAAGGAAGGAAAGGAGGGAGGAAAGAAGGGAGGAAGGAAGGACGAAGGAAGGAAAGGAGGGAGAAAGGAAGGAAAGAAGAAGGAAGGAAAGGCGGGAGGTAGGAAGGAAGGAAGAAAGGAAGGAAAGGAGGGAGGAAAGCAGGGAGGGAGGACAGAAGAAGGAAGGAAAGGAGGTAGGAAGGAAGGAAGAAGGAAGGAAAGGAGGGAGGGAGGAAGGAAGGAAGGAAGGAAGAAGGAAGGAAACTTATGTAATGAACTCGTCATTCAAAGCAGTGCGAGAGCCTTGTTATATTCAGATTCAGTGTGTTATTCAGATGTACTGTATAAAGTCAGTGTTTTGTACAATTTGTCGTCCTCACGGGTCAAATTGACCCCATCTCTCTTTTGACTGTTCCTTCTTTCCTTCTTTCTTTAATTTTTCCTTCCTTCTTCCCCTCCACCCTTCTTTCTTTGCTCCCTCCGCCCTCTATCCTTTCTTCCTTTCTCCTTTCCTCCCTCCCTCCCTCCTTACTCCTTTCTTTCCTTCCTTCCTTCCTTCCTTCTCTCCTAAATTCCTTCCTCTTTTCATCCTTACTACTTTCCTTCCTTCCTTCCTTCCTTCCATCCTTCCATCCTTCCTTCCTTCCTTCCTTCCTTCCTTCCTTCCTTCCTTCTTTCTTTCCTTTTCTCCTAAATTCCTTCCTCTTTTCATCCTTACTCGTTTCCTTCCTTCCTCCTTTCCTCCCTCCCTCCCTCCCTTACTTATTCCTTCCTTCCTTCCTCCTGTCCTTCCTTGACCTGAGGACAACAGGAGGGTTAAGGCTTAATAAAACATTTATTTTTTGGAAACATGCTGTGCTTCTTCTTCATCTGCTTCTGTTCTTGCATGTATTTTCTTCATTTACATTGAGCTCTCAGAGATACTGTCATTTTCTCATAGAGGTGATGTCATATATTATATATATATATTATATATACAGTATCGTCCTGTGATTGACTGGCGATCCGTCCACTGTCTACTCCGCCTCTCGCTCATGCAATGTCAGCTGAGATTGGCTTCCTCCTCCGTCATTGACGCTCTATAGAGGATAAACCGTTAAGAAAATGAATGAGCTGTCTTATCTATATATATATATATATATGTATATATATTTATATTGTAAATATTTATGGAGCTTTTTTATCCAAAGCTCTTTGCAATGTGCTTCTCATTCACCCTCAAAATTTAAACATCATGTCCTTTAAACTTTATGTTAAAGTAAATATTTTCTGTATTTATTAATTCTGTCCTCGATGAAGTGATTTTTTTTCATCTGAAATGTTCCTTATGCTTCAGATATTGGTTATTAAAAACAGTGTTTGACTGTCCTTGTTTTCATTTTAATATTATCTCAGCGTTTCTGTTATATATGTTTGGTTTGTCAGTGGTGAAAGTCATAAATATTACAAATTACATGTAAGTTATTAAATCAAGTAATCTACTTATGAATCAAAAAGTTCCTTTCAGGACATTAATACTAATAATACTACTACTAATAATAATAGTAACCAGTCACCAGTGTCTTTTAAAATGAAGAAAATAAATGCAGCACTGAATAAATATATTTTTTGAACTATATTGGGGAAGAAGGGGCACATGCCCTTCGGAGGGGCTTGACTGGTCTGGCATGGTCTAAAATAGTCATTCTTAGTCATTTTGGTATTTTTGTGTTAGTCTGTTTCTGTTGTTTATCCACTTTTTCTTTTCTTTTTTTTAAATTTTTATTATTATTATTATTATTATTTCTTTTTCTTTTTTTCTTCTAATTTATTCTTGGTCATTGGTATGGTTTTTATTTTATTTATTTATTTATTATTTATTTTTGTATTTTTGTATTTTTATTTTTCTTATTATTTTTTTTCTTATTATTTATTTTTATTTTTATTTTATTCTTGGTCATTGGTCTGGTTTTTATTTTATTTATTTTTCTTTGGTGTTTAGATGTTTGTGAAGGAAAAGTTTATACCTTGTTTCTGTGTATTAATCTTAAAATCAATAAAAAAATAAGTGGGAAAAAAAAAATGATTCTAGTGTTGAATATTTTACCTTTGTCCATTTTATCTGTGCTGGTAAAGAGGAGAATAGAATTTGTGGAAAAATGAAATAAAGAGAAAGTTGAAGTGCAAAATGTTTTTTATTATTACACATTTTCTTTCAAACAGCCAATACTAAAGATGTTCATGGCATTATTTAAATCATGATGTAATAATATGTGTTGGTGGTTTAGAGTCCTAGGGTCTTTTAGGGGCACGGCTGGGCATCAGGAACAGGTTCACATCGGTCCACCACAGCGCGGACTTCTCCGATCTGGACGCCGTCGTACATCCCTGAGATGGACGTCCACTGGGTCTCCCCGTTGCGGTAGGTGCGGCTGAGGCGTGCGGTGTAAGGGATGTCGGCTTTGATCTTGCGTCCCTCCATGCGGACTTTGCAGGAGTGGTTTGGAGGGACGGTGAGCTCCACGGACACGGAGTGGCTGAGCGACTCCACCATCGTGGTTCCTCTGTTGAACTGAAGAGTCTTCTCGCCACTCATCTCAATACCACCGGAGCCGATGAGTGGGATTTTGGCGGTGATGCTTCCTGCGATACCCAGCATGGTGGCTCTGCCGATGTTCCACGTGGTCTCCACCTCTGTGGTCTTTGAGATGGTGACCGTCTTCGTCACCGTCTGGCAGTCGTTGTTGGTGACCCCGGAGATGCGCATGGTCTCGGGAGGATACTGGAAGAGTTCGACCTCATCGATGGCGTACTTGACGTCAGAGATGTGCTGCGTGTAGGCGTCTCTGTTGATGGCCAGGACTTCATATTTCTTGTACCAGTACTCATCCCCCTCCCACGGCAGGAAGAAGGCTTCAAACTGAGGAACAACCTTCCCGAGACCATATTTGTTCTTCCCGACGTAGATGCCGACACCCGGGCAGGCCCTGACTGAATACTGGGGCACTGAACCATAGGAACCTTCCTTCCACTCCAGGAACTCGAAGTTGTCTTTGTTGGTCAGGATCTCGAACTCAGGAGCGTAGTACTCGCGGTCTCCGTAGGGGTAGCGGCAGTACGGACCCAGGCTCGGGTTGTAGAAACCAGCTTCGCACTTGTACTTGCAGACGTAGTCGGTACGCTCGGTGTAGCCGTTGTAGATCGCTACGGCTCCATTGGGCACCGAGCCGGTCCAGGTCAGCCACTGCAGGTTGACGTTATCACCGAACATGAAGGAGGACGGCAGATCCTCCTGCTGCAGCAGCTCAGCAGGAGTCAAAGGAGCTGACACCACGTTGGGACCCGCTGAGTCAGGGACCCGGCCCTGCAGCTCCGGGTTCAGTAAGGAAACTGAGAGAAAGACATGGACGGACAGTTTAACCCTCCTGTTGTCCTCAGGTCAAGGAAGGACAGAAGGAAGGACAGGAAAGGAAGAAGGAGGAAGGAGGAAAAGAGGTAGGAAGGAAGGAAGGAAGAAGGACGAAAAGAGGAAGGAAGGAAGGAAGAAAGGAAGGAAAGAAGGGAAGAAAGGAGGAAGGAAGGAAGGAAAGAAGGGAAGAAAGGAGGAAGGAAGGAAGGAAAGCAGTAAGGATGAAACGAGGAAGGAATTTAGGAGAGAAGGAAGGAAGGAAGGAAGGAAGGAAGGAAGGAAAGAAAGGAGTAAGGATGAAAAGAGGAAAGAATTTAGGAGAGAAGGAAGGAAGGAAAGAAGGAAAGGATGAAAAGAGGAAGGAATTTAGGAGAGAAGGAACGAAGGAAGGGAGGTAGGGGGAAGGAGGAAGGAGGAAGGAAGGAAGGAAGGGAGGAAGGAAGGAAAGGAGTAGGGAGGAAGGAAGGAAGGATGGATGGAAGGAGGAGGGAGCAAAGAAAGAAGAGGGGAGGAGGGGAAGAAGGAAGGAAAAATTAAAGAAAGAGGGAAGAAGGAAGGAAAGAAGGAACACTCAAAAGAGAGACGGGATCAATTTGACCCGGGAGGACGATACAAGCTTTAAAAACCAAACAATAAAAGAGAGGAAGGATTGTCTTGACTTATCTTTGCTCTGATGATGAACTGTTACCTTTTCTGTGCTTGGAGCTCTTCTTAATGATGTCCTGCAGATTGGCTGAGGACAGAGCCAGCAGGGCCAGCAGCGGAAACACGGACAGCTTCATCTGCAGATTCAACATGTTTAAATTCATTAAATGTGAAATTGTGAAATCATGTTGTCAGATATACTTCCAGCTAGAACACTGAACCACCTGCCTCGATTAAAACCAGGCCTCAATACTAATCACTGTCAAATAAAGGCAAAAACACCAAAAAATATAATTTAAAAAAAGCATTTTAGACAAAATATGGGTTGGTCCATCATTTCCTTTGGGCTCATTTGGAATTTAAAGGACCAGTGTGTAGAATTTGGTAGCGTCTATTGCATCAAAACACAATGATTCTTATTTTAATGGGATTAAACACTAATTAAAACATGCTTATGCCTATTATATCCAATTTCTGCCACTAAATTCTACACACTGCACCTTTAAGACATAAAATTGATGGTATTTTGTAAGAAAATGTGTCAAGATTATTTACCAGTAATGACCAAGTAATGAAATGAAACCATTATTATAATACTATTATAAATCTATTGTAAAACCTGGATAACAATCAGGACTCTTACTTTACTTCTGTATACTGAAACTGCTACATATAAACTTTTACCTAACAAAATAAATACATTTTTATATTGTTATTACATATTTTTTGCTTAGCTGTTTGTATTGATATGTGTTTTATTATTACATGATATAATTTTTAAATGACTACATCAATAGAGACAATTAAATACACACATTAAGAATATATATATATCATTAAATTATATATGAATAGCACAATACAATTAGATTATTCTGGATTATTGGCTGTTTAATCAAGTTTATGAATGATTTTTGTCTTGGTCATGATGAAAGCACTCACCCTGACGGTCGCTCCCCACTGAGTCCGCCTCCTCTCACCTGCAGCTTTATATCTATATCTACTGGTTTACGACTGAATCATAAAGCAGACTGTTCCCTCTGATCTGACTGGGACCAATAAACAGAAACTGGTGCAGCTGAGGAGAATACTATAATATACATAACATATTAAAACTGCTTTTCTCTTTTTAAACAACAAATAATCTGAGAGATTAATCGCAGAATTTCCATAGTTAATCGTGATCAATCGCGTTTTGAATATCATGTTTAAAATCCTGTTATTTTCCATTTGAAGGCAGTTTTAAGCCCATAATGTAAAGCATTTCTTACCAGAGTGTCTTAACTGGGAATCAATCACGGCTCTGCTGCGACTCCCACACTCCAAAATGGTCCTTTGGTGGAGCTGAGGCTGGCTTGGCTGCACCTGGGTGTTTAGCGTGGAGGTGCTAACTCAAACTCCACGTACTCCGGTGGTAGTTAAACTCCGTTTGACACAGGTTGCATTTTACTTTTGACTTGTCAACTGAAGCGTCTGGAAGTGTTTTAAAGTTAAACAAGCCGTTCAAAAGTCCAGAAGCTCTCTTACTTTCCATCAGCGCGGTAGGTTTACTGCAGGAGGCCACTTCAAAGTATAGCGCTACAGCTAGAGGAGTCGTCTACGGGTTACGCATTATGGATTGCATTAATCTAATCGCGATTAACGCGTTAACGCTGACAACCCTAATGAAAATACAACATAACTTAAAGGTTTTGGGCTTATTTCCATGTTTGTTTGTTTTTAATTGAATCACATGACTGCTGTCTTAAAGCCAGTTCTTCCTGCTGCTGAGCAAAAGTCTTCAGCTATTACAATAATGTGTGAATGTTTTATAAATGTGGAGCTTGAATGGGCTTCACAAAATACAGGTGAATAAAAAGAGAGAGTTGAAGAAGGTCTATTGTGATTGACAACAACACCTGATGCTGTACTCACTGATATCACAATCTATTATGAAACACGTCCAGATAAATCCAGGATAAGATTATTAACGTCAGACTGATAAGCCACCGAGGCAAAGTGCAAAATCATATCAATAACCTGCAGTGATTCCAGCTCTTATTGTTGTGCTTGTCAAATATTATCAAGTATCATCTGTCCTTCCAAGCAGCAACTAACACCACAAAAACCAGCTTTGCAGAACAGACCAATTGCTTCATTTGTTTAACATAATGGTCATCATGATTCACCTTTAGTAAACTTATGCTCTTTAAATGTATCCGTAGCCAGGATTTTTCAAATACCGAGGTCAAAAAGAAGATTAAATTGTATATATCATGCCATGCTCACTCTTGTGCTCCAGTTCTTTCTTATCACTTCCAATTTAAATCAATCATTTCGTCTTCTACAGTTTCCGTGGTTGTAAATTTAAAAATTATGGACCCCTAACCCTTTTACTCCCGCCATGATGAAACCCCATTACTCAATGTTGAAGAAGCACGATGACTTGTTCCAGTACAGCGAGAACGGTCTTCGTGCTTTCAAGAACTCTGCTCTCCACCAGGTATGGTCTGGAGGAGATTGTTGGGCCCAAGGGGACGCTGTTTACAACCCTCTGTATCCACGAAGCCACTAACTTCCAGTCAAACCTGGACAACAAACATATGGATATCACAGAGGTTTTGGGTTAGAGGGTTAGGGTTTAGGGTTAGGGTTAAAAAAAAATCTGCTGGGAGAAAAGAGCTCATCCAATGAATTAACAAGTTTGCAAAGTCGAGTTCACAAATGTAGAAAACATATTTCTATTGCAGCGAATATGTTTTCTGGAAGTGAGTACCATATAACTGCGACTTAAACATCTCCAGTAAGATGCTGTATATTTGTGAATTTGTGACGAATCTGCTGACAGAAGCGCAACACAAGCTGGAGCAGTTCAGTAAGGAAACCAGTTAAATTAGAAACCAGTGACAGGGACATAACACCGGGGCCGCGGTATCTGCATGTACGTGTCACGTGGCGGTCCGTTGATCCAAGTACCTGCTATGTTCTTGCAAGCAGAACGAAATATGAACTTTTTTTGTCCACCAGTCAAATAGCTAGTTCAAATTCTACCACTCAATAGATTACCATTGTTTTTTTAGGTTTTTTGGCTGGTGAGTGAAGCAAATCTACCAAACACTTAAATATCTAACCAGCATTTGACTGGCTAGTGGCTTCCTGCAAGCCTTATAGGATGAGTGTCAGATGGTACGTGCAAGTGTGGAGAGACTTATTTCTCCTTGATCTACATATCTTATCTCATTTTTATTGGACAGAAGCGGTGGCCAGATGAATGTATGTCAGTGTGGCCTTGAAGGAATATTCCACCAACAACCTTTTGACTGTCCTCCCCATCTGAAGGTTCGAAAGATGACCTCTTCATAGGGTTAGGGTTAGGGTTAGACAGAAGACAGCATAGTCACAAAAGCTAGTTGATTTCAAAACAAAAGAATCAAATTATTCTTGCACTATAACGATGAAGATCCACTGGAAACAAACTGTGTGACACAACTTCCGTCATTACTTGTTCAACACTGTAAATACAGACCAACTAACACTGACATGTACATGATGAAGTGATTTTGACTTTGTGCCATGTAGCAAACTCAATGTACAGGGTTAGGGTCCACAAAATCATTACAAAAGCAATACTGCAGTACTTTTACTGTAATACTGCATACGACATATATAACTTGTTCCTAACTCTAACTGCTTAGAGAAAGTTTGCAAAACTGATATCGGCCTCTGTATCAACACTGTGGATTGATACCTAACTGCAACAATAGCTGTTCACACCCAGTCTATCAAGTTTATCTCCAGTACAACATTAGATGCAGAGGCTTTAAGTTAGTTTTGGCAGGAGATGCGAGCTTTGAATGGCTGCCTGTTATATAATATGTTTTAGTGTGAATAGCCTCTGCAAGCATAGCATTTATTTTTCAAGGCGAAAATTATATTTCCAATGGTTATGTAGCCTGTCAAAAATAATGTCACATTACCATGATGCCATATATTATCAGTCAATTGATTCTACAGCCTGTCTGAAAAAACACTTAATTAATAATTGTTATAGTATACCTATATTTTTGACATAGTAATCTGTGACTGACACATAGCCTCATAATGTTTGAGTATTCATTTTATTTGATTACTATGTCACTGAAGCATCAGCAAAAGCATAAAGAAATGTATCTGTCTAGTGTTTTATTCACAGTATTTAGCTTTTTTTAAATTAAAGTTTTTCCTTGGTCATGAAATGCTGCTCATGTGGGATTGTAGGGTCTCTATAAAATAAATTAAAGAGTATGGTCCAGACTTGCTCTATGTGAAAAGAGCCTATAGATGATTTTTCTTGTGATTTGGTGCTATATAAGTAAAGATTGATTGATTTTTAAGTGCATGCAAAAACAAAGACGTGCAGACATTAATGCTTCCCTTACAATTCATCTTCATGACTTCAATGTTCCTCCATTCATAGACCAGCAGATTCACATTTCTGGTCTCAATTTAAATGGTTCAGCAACTATTGGTTGGATTGCCAGATTTGGTGCAGACATGCATGCAAAGCGCAATCTGTAATAACTTTGTTAATCCCCTGAATTTAATCTAGTGTCAATGTCATCATCAGGTAAAAAATTTAATAAAGTAAAATTGATGCAGTTTTTCACCAACGGACAGTTTCTACAACTCAACAAACTGAAACCAAAACCATGAAATATATTTTTAAGTCTTCTTTTAAAGTCAGATTCAAACACTCAAAGATTAGACACACACCTGTTGATAAAAACGGGGAATTTGCGTCAAAATTGAATGACGTGCCTACAAAAGGCTTCGCCCTCAGTGTCCTATTATTTTATCTGACTTCCTGGACAAGTTAACAATCCCTGATGTTTATTCTACCTGCCTGGCCTGATATTATCAAGAGAAAAATTATTTATTCTTTATTTAACCAGGAAATGTTGGGATATATAATCTCTTTGCCAAGGAATGAGCTGTCAAACACACATTTTTAATTCCATAAATCACATCGAACATAACAAAAAGAAATCTAATTTGATTATTTACCTTCATTGTGAAACATTTTTAAGGTGCTTTAATGCCTCATATCAAAGCAATAAGTGTTTTGAGATTAAATGTATCTTATCTATGTTCAGGCTTCATAGAAAGAAAATGTACAAAGTCCCGAGCAGACTGCAGGGAAACATTTAACAGTAAGAATTGGAAACAAAAAACATAAAAACATGAACATTGAGAAATAAAAATAAAACCCAATAATAGTAAAAACATGGAAAGCATCATATTAGCATATTAGCTCAGCGATTAGCCCCCTGGCTAACTGGATTGTTAGATGCAGTGTTAATGGTTAGGGTCAGGGTTTCAATCCAACAGTTGTTCAGATACTGAATATGAATTGAACTGTGGCTAACAGTGATGTCAATTGTATGCTAATAGACGTAAGCATTATGGGTCCCAACGAGGGGGGCATATTTCAAGTCATTTTTTTGTTCAAAAACAATTATGCTGAATTTAGTACTTAAAATTATGTCTCTAGACCAGTGGTTCTTAACCTGGGTTCGATCGAACCCTAGGGGTTCGGTGAGTCGGTCTCGGGGGTTCGGCAGAGCCTCATTTTTTTGAAAATGACATGAGAGTGGCACTTGCCAAGGTGAAGCCACGCATATCTGAACTGGTCTCTCAAAGGCAACAGCAGAAGTCACACTGATTTGCAGGTATGTAATTTGTTGTGAGTTTATGCATTGTGTTGGTTTTGTTCTTCGAACAAGGTGATGTTCATGCACCGCTCATTTTGTGCACCAGTAAAAAAACATATCTATGTCTTGAATTTGAAAAAAATCATATTTTATTTTTCACTAAAGAGGGGTTTGGTGAATGCGCATATGAAAATGGTGGGGTTCGGTACCTCCAACAAGGTTAAGAACCACTGCTCTAGACCCTTTAGAAAGGGTGGAACCCACAGGACATCACCCAGTCAGGGTCCCCACAAGGTAGTAAAAACGGGTATGTGTGTGTGTGTGTGTGTGTGTGTGTGTGTGTGTGCCTCAGTGTTCAGGCTTCATAGAAAGAAAATGTAGTTTGCAAAGTTCAACGGTGGCTTTCTTGTTATATGAAATCTGTTATATTTGTTATATTTATATAGGTAATAATTGCCAAAACGGCCAAACTGTGAAATGCCCCCTGTTACTTGGTGAAAAGAGATTAATCTTATCTGTGAGAGACGTTTAGAAACACAAGGAAACCTATTCCATTTTATGATATCTACTCTGATATCAGTTAATGTTTCCTTATCAATTTCAGAGCCAAGAAAAAGTAAAAGTCTGTACGGTGTTTGTTCAATGACTCAACAATAAACAGCTACCGTATATAAACCTGGAGATGACTGCAGGTGGATCAATTGATGAACACCATGATGGTGAGTACTTCTTAACGTAATCTGTGTTAGTAATGAGTTAGTGCTACTCCGAGTTTTCTTTCTAATATCAACATATAACTTTCCTAAATATTAACCATTATTTTGGTTCTGTGTTTAATCTCCAGATGAAGCTGTCAGTGTTGTTGCTGCTGGCTCTGCAGACTGCAGGACTCCTGTCCAAAGATCTGGACATCGGGAACAACACAGAGGACATAGATGGTGAATATGAACTGAGATTATGAATTTAAAGATTAGGGGAAACAAACATAATCAGGCATGTTTATCATAAAGCAGTCCCTCCCGGATTTCAAGGTAAAAATGTGTAAATTGGGAAACAATTAATAGCAAAGGAGGAAAATAATGTGATTTCTGTTTTTTTTAATACCATTCAAGGCATATTTAATCACTTCCTTCAATAGAAAGCATACTGCATATCACAAAAACTGTTATTCAGTGCTAAGTTTTTAGTGTAAATTATAGTAAATTACACACAAAAGAAAACATTGTACCTGTGTTACATTTATAAACCTTCACTGAATAAACTTTCAGCTCAACATTACCACCAAACAATATCAGCCACTAATGCTATGAAAATAAATCCATTAACATAAACACATACTGTAGGTTATGTCCATCTCTGCTGTATCATCTTGTATTATTCTGATTAACTGAATGCAAGCTTCATTTGGGAATTGTTCTGCTTGGTCTATGGCTTGTGTGCTGCAGTGTCATTAGTTTTCACATCATCAGCATTGACTTTAAGATTCTACTCCTCACGTTCAAGATCCTTCACAATCTGGCATCATCATATCTCTCTGAACTTATTCACATCTACACACCTTCTCGAACTCTCCGATCCTCCTCTGCCAACTTAACCACCATGGGGTCAAGAGCTTTCAGCCGATCTGCCCCCCTTCAGACTCTGTCTCCACCTTTAAATCCCGCCTGAAAACGCTCTTATTCAGAGTTGCATACTCCGTCTCTCACTAACTACGCAATCACATTCTTGTTTATTTATTGTACTAATGCACTTTGTAGTCACACTCATATTTATTCTTTATCTTTGCACTAAATGTCACCTGATTTATATTGTTTGATGTACTGTTGTTGTGTTACATGTGCCTTGTAAGGTGACCTTGAGTGCTTTGAAAGGCGCCTTTTTAAATAAAATGCATTATTATTGTTATTATTATTATTATTATTATTATTATTATTATCACAACACAAAATGTGAACATTGTTCCACATCACAAGCAGTCTTTTGATTTGGCCAATTCTTGCAGAACATTTTAGGCAAGTTAGAAAAATACATTGCCAAGATTGCTTTCTTCTGTTATTGTGGCTTCAAAATTGCAACTTCCTGGAGGGACTGATAAAATGCCTTACAGAGCAACAAAGGGTTTGCAGTGCAGGTATTGCATCTCTGCTCTTGGATTTTAAAGCATCATTTCAACCAAGCCACAACTAAAACATGATTTACCACTTAAAACCTGTTAGTATTATCAAATCATCAGTTGTAGCTGGTGATTATTTACTTTGGCGGGGCTACAGGCACTAAGTGCTTCTGCTTAAAAACTATACAGTATGTTCTTGCTTTCTGCATGAAGCTTTGACATTTGAACCAGGAAAGCAAATACAATCCATCCAGCAGCTTAACTTTGGGAACGTAAAAGATAAGGCTTTCTTTTTTTTTTATTGTCAACAAATCTAATGTTCGGAGCCAAACTGAGCATGTGCAGGATTGTGGTTCTGTGTACAGTTTCATACACTGTACATTTCTCAAAGAACTTCAGTAGAAAGTCAAGAGGTTGTGATATGTAGCACAACAACCTGCAAAGCTCAGCAGCATCTGCTTTGCACAGAACTACTCTCTACTATGACTAGTACTACTAAATAATAGCTGTTATTAGTCTTTGGAGGCGTTTCTAAACAAACTAACATGACCAAACTCTTCGTGATGTGACAGGTGTTTATATATTGGTTTAAAATATTCTATAAAAATATCTTACCATGTTAAAACCTGCATCACCACAAGAATAGCATTTTATTGAAAAATTGGAATTACTTTTCTGCAATCACACTTTGCAAAGTTATCCAGTGGACTTCATTGGAACCTTTGGTGGGTTTGGTGGAACTTTTCCAGATGAATGGAGATATTAAGAAGGAACTACTCACTTCTCATTTTAACAAATAATTGCATTTTAAAGCTCTTTCATATTGGGATGTGCATGAAGAATCCTCATTTTAAAAAGGTAAACATTGTCCTGATTCTTCTCTCTTCATGAACCCACATCTAGATGGCGAGCCTGAAATCAACGCTAACCAATCGATGCCAGCAGATGTGCTGCTGAGGCTTGCCAAATTAAGTCCGAACACGCAGGTCCAGTCTTCCAACAACACTGCTAACGTCGGCACCGTCCTGGAATGGGTGACCTGGAACAACTCTCTACCCAACAATTCTGTCTCAATTGACAATTGGTACGCTCATCGCATTGACTATGTCTGCAAATACAAGTGTAACGCTGGCTTTTATAACCCCGACATGGGCGCTTATTGCCGCTATCCCAGTGGAAAACATACATATCTTGGTTCCCCGTTTGAGGTCCTGGTAAACAACGGTAACTTTGAGATCCTGGAGTGGAATGGTGATTCGCACGGTTCAGTGCCCAAGAATTCAGTCAGGATCTGTCCCGGGCAAGATGTGTATGTAGGGAAGGACAAATATGGACTTGGGGAGGTGATTACTCAGGATAAACACTTCTACTTGCCTTGGAAGTGGTCTGTGTATAAGTACCACGACTACCAGGTCCTGACCATCAATAAGAATGTAGTCAGCCAGCGGATCTACGATGTCAAGTACAACACTGACAACTCAAAGATACTCAATTATCCTCCAGAGACATTGCGGGAAACTTCCATCAACAACTATGAGTGCCACCCAGTGGTGAACACGGCTACCCTCTCAAAGACAACGGAGGTGGAGCACAGGTGGGACATTGGCTTTTCCATTGCAGTCGGTGTTGAAACTACCATCAAGGCCGGAATTCCCCTCGTTTTCTCCACAGGTATTACATTTAGCACCGAGGAGACGTTCAAGTTCTCCTGGCAAAACACAGTGGTGACGTCCAGCACTGAAACTATCTCTGTGCAGCTCACCGCCCCACCAAACAACTCCTGCATGGCTCGGATGGTGCAGTTTAAGTACAAAATTAGCATCCCGTTCACAGCATTCCTCACACGCACATACGCTAACGGAGAGACCCGCACGATGTTGATCACAGGAACGTATAACAGCGTTCAGGTTAAAGAAGTCCAGGCTGTGACGAATCGATGTGAAACTCTAGAGAACGCTGAGCCCTGTTTATGTAATTTAAGAAGTACCATATGATGTTTGACATACCATATGTCTGATCAGTCCCTTGATTTTGCAGATTTTCTCAAAAATTGTGATAGAAATTTAAATGTTTGATGTGTTCTTATCGTGGTTGTGATTTTTTAAATAATACCAATGAAGAGTCTTATGTAATCACTTCCTTCAATGAAAACCATACTGTATAAAACAAAAACAAATATCTCAGTGGTATTTTTAATCAATAAATCAAGCTGTCAATTAATAGAACAGAATAGAAAGTCTTTATTGTCATTGTACAAAGCACAAATGAATAAGAAGACAACTTTTTATTCTGACATGTTTCTAAAGGTGTTTCTCTATCTCTATGTACTGTTCTACTGTTAATGCTTGTAAGGACCTCCGTCAGCTGGTCGTTGTGTCCAGAAAGTCTGTGGTGACGAGCTGACGAAGGTCCTTAGAACCATTTTTAACCACTCCTTAACTCCTTAACACATATGTCACCCTATTTGTACTACTGTAGAAGTTTGATAACAATCCAGGAATTATTAGTGGGGCAATTTACGAGATGCGCTGTACGTCCCATTAGCATCTGTACTAAGCCGTTCGGCTGATGGCTCTAACTCCACTAATTTGTGACCAAATGAAACAAAAGGGCTGAGAGTGGTTAGATAGACGTCATGGTGCATATGACTCTAGGTCGAAATTACGCCGAACCATCGCTTTAACATCAAGACAACAAAGGAGATAATCGTTGACTTCCTGAGGTCAGGTTGGTGCAATCATCCCCTGCTCTGCATCAGCGGCGAGGAGGTGGAGCCAGTGACCTGCTTTAAGTTCCTCGGCCTAACAGTCCTGGGACACCTACACAGCTTCAGTCATTGGGAAAGCCCAGCAATGCCTCAGGAAACTTTCTGATCAACTTATATCGCTGTGCCATTGAAGGTGTGCTGACATACTGTATAGCTGCCTGGTTCTTCAGCTGTACGAAGGCAGAACAGGCAGCCATACAGAGAGTCATCAAAACAACTGGCAAGATCATTGGGACTGAGCTGTATAGTGTATTTAGTTTTTTAAAATTGTTTTTTTCTGTCTGAGGCTCAGCAGATTGACATGTTTTGTCTAGACTGAAATAGTTCAGCAACTATTGGTTGGATTGCCAGATTTGGTGCAGACATGCATGTTCCCCAAAGCAAAATCTGTAATAACTTTGTTAATCCCTGAATTTAATTGCAGGTTTTCACCAACGGACAGTTTCTACAACTCAGATTGTCAAACTTAAACCAAAACCATGAAATATATTTTTAAGTCTTTTAAAGTCCGATTCAAACACTCAAAGATTAGACACACACCTGTTTATATAAACAGGGAATTTGCTTCAAAATTGAATGATGTGCCTACAAAAGGATTCGCTCTCAGCTTTGTATTGATTCATTCTTGGTTTATCTGACTTCCTGGACAAGTTAACATTCCCTGATGTTTATTCTACCTCCCTGGCCTGAAAAGGAGGAATGTCTTTATTGATTAAACACACAGACTACAACACAGACACATTACCTTCATCTCATGTTTTATTTATTGTTTATTTAACCAGGAAATGTTGGGATAAATAATCTATTTGCCAAGGGATGACCTGTCACACAGTTACATAAAAACACACATTTTTAATTCCATAAATCACATCTAACAAACAGAACCAGAGAGACATGAAAAGACAAAATTTGATTATTTACCTTCTCTGTGATTTTTAAAAAAATGTGCTTTAACGACTCATATCAAAGCAATAAGTGTTTTGAGATGAAATGTATCTTTTTCTATGTTCAGGCTTCATAGAAAGAACATTTTACAAAGTTCAGAGCAGACTGCAGGGAAACTGAATATTACTTGTTTAGATGATCTGGTCAGACAACTGTTAGAAACATGTCCCTGTTCCCTGGGGAACTGTTAAATTCCCCCCCTAATCTTATCTGTGAGAGACATTTAGAAACACAAGGAAACCCATCCTATTTTCACATCAGTTAATGTTTACTAATCAATTTCAGAGCCAAGAAAAAGTGAAGGTCTGTATGTGTTTGTTCAATGATGCAACAATAAACAGCTACAGTATATAAACCTGGAGATGACTGCAGGTGGATCAATTGATGAACACCATGATGGTGAGTTTTCTTTCTAATATCAACTTATAATTTTCCTAAATATGAACCATTATTATTGGTATTCTGACTTTCTCCTCCTTAAAACCAATTTATCATGTTCAGACAGTCCAGGTTTAATATGTTGATGACTTTACATTTCAGATGCTGAATTCTTCATGAAGCTTGTATTTAAAGGTTATTTTATCAATGTGTTATAACCAAGCAGTGACTAAGTTGTATTTAATCTCCAGATGAAGCTATCAGTGTTGTTGCTGCTGGCTCTGCAGACTACAGGACTCCTGTCTAAAGATCTGGACATCGGGAACAACACAGATGGTAAATATGAACTGAGATTATGAATCATTCATGCTTATCATAAAGCAGTCCCTCCAGGATTTCATGGAAACATTGGGGAAAAGATTACTAGCACAGGAAAATTATGTAATTTCTAATACTACCAATGAAAAGTCATCTATCATAAATCATATGTAAAATATAACTTTAATATAATAATCTATAATAAACCATCTAAGGTTACCTTGATAAGATAAGGTGTCCTGGTTTGCAGGTTTGTTAAAAAAGTACTAACCTGGAAATGTAAAGTTTTCAGATGAATGGAGATATTAAGAAGGCACTAGGAGAATATTTCACTTCACATTTTTACAAATTGATGTATTTTAAAGCTGTCATATTGGGATGTGCATGAAGAATCCTCATCTTAAAAAGGTAAACATTGTCCTGATTCTTGTCTTAAAAAAAACATTCTTGTCCCTTTTCTCTCCTTCATGAACCCACATCTCAACGCTAACCAATCGATGCCAACAGATGTGCTGCTGAGTGTTGTCAACCTATGTCTGAGCACGGAGGTCCAGCCTTACCACGACACTGCTAACGTCGGCACCGTCCTGGAATGGGTGACCTGGAACAACTTTCTCCCCAACAATTCTGTCTCAATCGACAATAGATATGTTGATCGCATTGACTATGTCTGCAAATACAAGTGTAACGCTGGCTTTTATAACCCTGACATGGGCCCTTATTGCTACTATCCCAGTGCAGGAAATACATACTCTGGTTCCCCGTTTGAAGTCCTGGTAAACAAAGACAACTTTGAGATCCTGGAGTGGAAGGATGATTCGTACGGTTCAGTGCCCAACAATTCAGTCAGGATCTGTCCCGGGCAGGATGTGTATGTAGGGAAGGATGAATATGGACTTGGGGAGGTGATTACTCAGGATAAATACTTCTACTTGCCTTGGAAGTCGACTGTGTATAAGTACCGTGACTACCAGGTCCTGAGCATCAATAAGAATGTAGTCAGCCAGCGGATCTACGATGTCAAGTACAACACTAACAACTCAAAGATATTCAATTGTCCTCCAGAAACAGTGCAGGAAACTTCCATCAACAACTATGAGTGCCACCCAGTGGTGAAAACAGATACCCACCCAAAGACAATTGAGGTGGAGCACAGGTGGGACATTGGCTTTTCCATTGAAGTCGGTGTTGAAACTACCATCAAGGCCGGAATTCCCCTCGTTTTCTCCACAGGTGTTACATTCAGCACCGAGAAGACATTCAAGTTCTCTTGGCAAAACACGGTAGTGACGTCCAGCACTGAAACTATCTCTGTGCAGCTCACCGCCCCACCAAACAACTCCTGCAGGTCTAGGATGGTGGAGTATAAGTACAAAATTAGCATCCCGTTCACAGCATTCCTCACACGCACATACGCTAATGGAGAGACCCGCACGATGTTGATCACAGGAACGTATGACAGTGTTCAGGTTAAGGACGTCCAGGCCGTGACGAATCGATGTGAAACTCTAGAGAACGCTGAGCCCTGTTAATGAAATTCAAGAAGTACCATATGATGTTTGACATACCATGTGTCTGATCAGTCCCTTGATTTTGCAGATTCTCTCAAAAATGGTGATAGAAATTTAAATGTTTGATGTGCTCTTATTGAAGATGTGATTTTTAAAAAAAATAATACCAATGAAGAGTCTTCTGTAATCACTTCCTTCAATGAAAACCATACTGTATAAAACAAAAACAAATACATTCCAGTGGGTTTCTTTTAATGCATTTCCTGAAAAAGAAAACCATGGGGTCAAAGTTATATTCTATAGAAAATACTAATTGCTTTGCAGCTATTCCACAAATGTGCCTTATTCATTGATTTCACCAATCAAGCTGCCAATTAAACTTAATTTTTTTTAAAATTGACATGGTTCTGAACTTGTTTCTCTAAGATTCACAATTAGATATTGTTTTCATTTCCTTTGATTATATGCAAATAGTTATAATCATGATATCTACCCCTCTATGTCATAGAACCACCATCATTTTGTATAAAATTGTTCTAATTTCTAATTAGTTCTCAGCACCGAGGCACTGCACTCCAGAAGCTGGAAAGGAGTGCCTCGGGCCACTTCTCCATACTTCTTATTCTTCCGCCAAATTTTGGCATGCAACTCCTCCCGCAGCTTTGAGAAAACCCCGACAATATATATATCAAAACGTGCGGCTCGATCGGGAAAGAGGTGCTATGACTTTTGGTGTTGAAATTCCAATTTTTTAGTTATTCCCAAAAAACCAGGAGATTTCTCCATTGGAAATGAATGGGAATTTTTTGAAAACCCCCCAAAATTATAAATTCATATTATAAAACTATTTTTACATAAAATGTAAACTTTTCAAACTATGAGCCGTCAAACAAGGAGTGGAAATCACTTTTTCTTCAAAGTTAGAGTGGAAGCGTCAGTTAGCTTGAGTGAGAGAAGCAGTAAAAAATAACCTGAATTTTTATTTTTAACTTGAGCTCACGGCCAAACCGTGAAAAGTGGACAAATAATTTTTTGTCAAAATGTAGACATAGGTGTTGGGATTCATAAAATGTGTCTTTGACAGGCGGGGTCTGCACAAAATTTAAACGGGGGGGGGGGGGGGGGGGGGGGGGGCGAGACCGGCAGCAATATCTGTTTCGCTCCCCATTGACCCTAATGTAATCGTCTCTTTTTTTCAAAAGTATTTCACTCTGTCTTCGCACTGAGCTTACTCGCTCATTTTAAGGAATATCTGAATAAAATAAACACTGTCAGAATCTGCCGGCTTCTGTGTCTCTCACAGTGTTTTCGGTTTTTGGACAGGAGTTACGGTTTTCTCACAGTTTGCAATTGTTCGGGACCTTGTCAGAAGCCAAATTCTTCAGAATTTTGAGATTTTTTTCCAAGCAGATTCTCACACATCGCCGTAGCAACCATAGGTCCTTAGCTGACCTTAGCAACTGTAGGGCCTTAGATGCCCTTAGCAACCTGTCGCTGGGCAGAAACTGAGCTACTTGTTTGTGATTGGCTAATTCCTATCTGTCTGTTTTGCCAGTTAACCTAGCTAATTCATTTGAATGGATTAATTCATGTTAACTGAGGACAAAATAAATAAAGTTTAATGGTTTTGTATTTTTTTGTATTATAGTTATATGATTTGTGGTGTATAAAAAGATTCAACATTTATCAATAGAAGATGAACAAAATGTATATAATACAATTTCATACAATTAAGTAATTTAAAATAAAAAGTATAATAAAATCTACTCTCTTAATGATAAGATTTACTTAATAATTTCATAACAGTGATGTTCCTGTCTGTGGAAAAAATGAAGTAGGCTTTAATTGATACGTTTGAATAAATATTATAAATATGATAATAACATTTAGGCTACTTAATATTTTCAGGGATGTTAAGTTGAGAATAAAGTACATTCATAAAGAAAAAATAAATCATATACTCAATGTATTATTCTCAGTACTGTGCTGCTGTGTAATGACTTCTGGGGTCTGTTCATGTCTTCACATTCAGATACAATGTGTAGTGATTGCAGTGCCACCTGCTGGACTCTTTTGGTATTAATAATATATCAGTCAGTAAGACCAAACCACTACTTTTACTGTAATACTGCATACTACATCACTCATAATACTGCAGTACTTTTACTGCATACTACATCACTATAATACTGCAGTACTTTTACTGTAATACTACATACTACGTCACTCATAATACTGCAGTACTTTTACTGCATACTACATCACTATAATACTGCAGTACTTTTACTGTATACTACATCACTATAATACTGCAGTACTTTTACTGTAATACTGCATACTACATCACTATAATACTGCAGTACTTTTTGTAACTGAGTGTCTTGGTTAATGTGACTGATATTTCAGGTATATTGGCATTGCTGTGTTTGAAAGAAATTAGTGGTCATCTTCATGCCATCTTTGTGAAAGTGTCGTCAGATCTGTTCTAGTGTTGCACATTATTTGGGAATTGTTTAAACCTAGATGATGTCTCTTTGTCAAACCATACATGGGTTTTAATTTTCAGACATCACGCCCATGTATAATTAGTTCCTCAGAAGTTTGCAAATCTTTTATCTGTTTCTGTATCAACACTGTGGATTGATACCTAACTGCAACAATAGCTGTTCACACCCAGTCTATCAAGTTTATCTCCAGTACAACATTAGCTGCAGAGGCTTTAAGTTAGTTTTGGCAGGAGATGTGAGCTTTGAAAAGGCTTCTGTGCCAACCTGTTATACAATATGTTTTAGTGTGTATAGTGTTTTATTCACAGTATTTCGTTTTTTAGAATTATTTTTTCTGTACGGTCCAGACTTGCTCTATGTGAAAAGAGCCTTTACATGATTTTTCTTGTGATTTGGTGCTATATAAGTAAAGATTGATTGACTTTTAAGTGCATGCAAAAACAAAGAAGCGCACAAAGGTAGATCAAATTGTGTACAGACATTCATGCTTCCCTTACAATTTATCTTCATGACTTCGATGTTCCTCCATTCATAGACCAGCAGATTCACATTTCTGGTCTCAATTTAAATGGTTCAGCAACTATCAGTTGGATTGCCATCAGATTTGGTGCAGACATGCATGCGAAGTGCAATCTGTAATAACTTTGTTAATCCCCTGAATTTAATCTAGTGTCAATGTCATCATCAGGTAAAACATTTAATGAGTAAAATTGATGCAGTTTTTCACCAAGGGACAGTGTCTACAACTCAACAAACTGAAACTAAAACCATGAAATATATTTTTATGTCTTCTTTTAAAGTCGGATTCAAACACTCAAAGATTAGACACACACCTGTTGATAAAAACGGGGAATTTGCGTCAAAATTGAATGACGTGCCTACAAAAGGCTTCGCCCTCAGCGTTGTATTGATTCCTATTATTTCATCTGACTTCCTTGACAAGTTAACAACCCCTGATGTTTATTCTACCTGCCTGGCCTGACATTATCAAGAGAAAAGGGGAAATGATTTATTTGTTATTTAACCAGGAAATGTTGGGATATATAATCTCTTTGTCAAGGAATGAGCTGTCAAACACACATTTTTAATTCCATAAATCACATCTAACATAACAAAGAGAAAATGTGGGTGTGTGTTTTTCTATCCTGGTGGGGACCGCAACCTGACATATTACTACCCCATGGGGACCTTTTCCTGACAAAGTGTGTAAGTATGTATATTAGCATATTAGCTTCATATTAGCATATTAGCTTAGTGATTAGCCCCCTGGTTAACTGGATTGTTAGATGCAGTGTTAATGGTTAGGGTCAGGGTCAGGGTTAGGGTTTCAATACAACATTTGTTCAAATACTGAATATGAATTGTACTGTGGCTAACAGTGATGTCAATTGTATGCTAATAGACGTTAGCATTATGGGTCCCAACAAGGGGGGCATATTTCAAGTTATTTTTTTGTTCAAAAACAATTATGATTAATTTAGGAGTTAAAATTATGTCTCTAGACCCTTTAGAAAGGGTAGAACCCACAGGACATCACCCAGTCAGGGTCCCCACGAGGTAGTAAAAACGGGTTTGTGTGTGTGTGTGTGTGTGTGTGTGCGTGCCTCAGTGTTCAGGCTTCAAAGAAAGAAAATTTAGTTTTACAAACGGTGGCTTTCTTGTTATATGAAATCTGGTTTGTTAAATGCATGTAATGTGTTTTGGATAATCCCCCCCCCCATTTAAGTCAGTCATTAAAGCCAATATTTATGGCCAAGTGCAATACACAGTCTGCAAAAGTCCCCAAACATTTGGTTTTCTTGCAGAAATCGATCTGAATTAATCAGATTTTTAACTTAATAAAAGGAAACCATGTTTATAGTTTGCATGCTTTCAGAAACTACTACTACCATCAAAAACTGAGAATAATTATATTTATATAGGTAATAATTTTCTAGGCCAAACTGTGAAATGCCCCCTGTCACTTGGTGAAAAGAGATTAACCTTATCTGTGAGAGATGTTTAGAAACACAAGGAAACCTATTCAATCTTATGATATCTACTCTGATATCAGTTAATGTTTCCTTGTCAATTTCAGAGCCAAGAAAAAGTAAAACTCTGTACAATGTTTGTTCAATGACTCAACAATAAACAGCTACCGTATATAAACCTGGAGATGACTGCAGGTGGATCAATTGATGAACACCATGATGGTGAGTACTTCTTAACGTAATCTGTGTTAGTAATGAGTTAGTGCTACTCCGAGTTTTCTTTCTGATATCAACATATAACTTTCCTAAATATTAACCATTATTGTGGTTCTGTGTTTAATCTCCAGATGAAGCTGTCAGTGTTGTTGCTGCTGGCTCTGCAGACTGCAGGACTCCTGTCCAAAGATCTGGACATCGAAAACAACACAGAGGACATAGATGGTAAATATGAACTGAGATTATGAATTTAAAGATTAGGAGAAACAAACATAATTGGGAATTGTTCTGCTTGGTCCATGGCATCGTTTTTTTTGGCAGCTGACATTTGTCCAGACTTGTGTGCTGCAGTGTCATTAGTCACGGCACAAAATGTGAAAATTGTTCCACATCACAAGCAGTCTGTTGATTTGGCCAATTCTTGCAGAAAATGTGAGGTAATTTAGCAAATTATATTGCAAAGATTGCTTTTTTCTGTTATTTTGGCTGCAAAATTGCAATTGATTTTGCACGGGATTGATACAATATCTTACAGAGCAACAAAGAATATGGAAACCCCTTTAAAAGGGTTGCTATTGCAGCTCTTCTCTTGGATTTTAAAGTACAAATAAAAGTGATTTGACAATTAAACTCCTTAGTAGGGGAGACCAGGGTTGGTTGTCACACAGGTAGGTAACATCCTGCTCATTTTGCACTGGGCATTTTGAAGAAAACACACCAAACATTGCGGTGAGGAGATATTTTCTCATTTTTAAGGGTTAGGGTTATTTTTCATGTTGGTGTTCTTGTATTAAAAGCTTGTAAGTTATTAGTCTTTTAAAAATCAAACACTTTATAAAAAGCCAAAGGTAATGGCTCTGATTTCAGTCCATTTTTAGCTAGCAAGCTAAAGCCATGTGGTAGCTAGCTTAAAATGGTTGTCAAGACATTGGTTGGGGATGGTTGTCTCATTTCTCTCTGGGTTTGTTGTCACACATTTGATAACCAACAGGTCCAGTCCATACACTGATATGTCATGAAACAATGGCTTTGATAAAGGCTAGATCTTTTCAACACTGTAAATTCCTTAATTTTACATCTCATTGCAGAGGCTAATTCGAACAAATACTCACCTGGTTCAAATGCATGGTTTAAACACATGAGGCCTTTTACTATTATAGAAGTGGTGTTCATTTCAAAAAAATATTTCGTGTTTCTATCTTAAAAAAAGTAAGTCTGACAACCAACCCCAGTCCCCCCTACCATCAAATCATAAGTTGTAGCAGGTGATTGTTTACTTTGGTGTGGCTACAGGCACTCGGGTCTTCTGCTTACAAACTAAGCTTTGACAATTGAATCAGAAAAGTTTACTGTCAGCAAATGTTCAGAGCCAAACTGAGCATGTGCAGGAACATGGTTCTGTTTACAGCTTCACTACACTGTATATTTTTCTTTGAACTTTGTTCTCAACTGGGCTGGACCAATAAAGCCATTGCATAAGAACCTATAAATCATATGTAATATATAACTTTAATATAATAATCTATAATAAACCATCTAAGGTTACCTTGATGAGATAAGGTGCCAGTTCTGGCTGTATGTGTGCCACTCTTGGTTTGCAGGTTTGTTAAAAAAGTACTAACCTGGAAATGTAAGCTTTTCTAGATGAATGAAAATATTAAGAGAATATTTCACTTCTCATTTTTACAAATTAATTCATTTTAAAGCTCTCTCATATTGGGATGTGCATGAAGAATCCTCATTTTAAAAAGGTAAACATTGTCCTGATTCTTGTCTTAAAACAAATGTTCTTCTTCCTTTTCTTTTCTTCATGAACCTACATCTAGATGGTGAGCCTGAAATCAACGCTAACCAATCAATGCCTGCAGATGTGCTGTTGAGTGTTGCCAACTTAAGTGCGAGCGCGCAGTTCCAGACGTCCGTCTACACTGCTAACGTCGGCACCGTCCTGGAATGGGTGACCTGGAACAACTTTCTCCCCAGCAATTCTGTCTCAATCGACAATAGATATGTTGATCGCATTGACTATGTCTGCAAATACAAGTGTAACGCTGGCTTTTATAACCCTGACATGGGCCCTTATTGCCGCTACCCCAGTGCAGGAAATACACAACTTGGTTACCCATTCGAGGTCCTGGTAAACAAAGATAACTTTGAGATCCTGGAGTGGAAGGATGATTCGTATGGTTCAGTGCCCAAGAATTCAGTCAGGATCTGTCCCGGGCAGGATGTGTATGTAGGGAAGGACGAATATGGACTTGGGGAGGTGATTACTCAGGATAAATACTTCTACTTGCCTTGGAAGTGGTCTGTGTATAAGTACCATGACTACCAGGTCCTGACCATCAATAAGAACATAGTCAGCCAGCGGATCTACGATGTCAAGTACAACACTGGCAACTCAAAGGTACTCAATTATCCTCCAGAGACAGTGCGGGAAACTTCCATCAAGAACTATGAGTGCCACCCAGTGGTGACAACGGCTACACTCTCAACGACAATGGAGGTGGAGCACAGGTGGGACATTGGCTTTTCCATTGAAGTCGGTGTTGAAACTACCATCGAGGCCGGAATTCCCTTCGTTATCTCCACAGGTGTTACATTCAGCACTGAGGGGACGTTCAAGTTCTCCTGGCAAAACACGGTGGTGAAGTCCAGCACTGAAACTATCTCTGTGCAGCTCACTGCCCCACCAAACAGCTCCTGCATGGCTTGGATGGTGGAGTATAAGTACAAAATTAGCATCCCGTTCACAGCATTCATCACACGCACATACGCTAATGGAGAGACCCGCACCATGCCGATCACGGGAACGTATGACAGCGTTCAGGTTAAGGAAGTCCAGGCCTTGACGAAACGATGTCAGCCTCTCATGGACCCTGAGCCCTGTTAATGAAATTCAAGAAGTACCATATGATGTTTGACATACCATGTGTCTGATCAGTCCCTTGATTTTGCTGATTTTCTCAAAAATTGTGATAGAAATTTAAATGTTTGATGTGCTCTTACTGAAGATGTGATTTAAAAAAAAAAAATAATGCCAATGAAGAGTCTTCTGTAATCACTTCCTTCAATGAAAACCATACTGTATAAAACAAAAACAAATACATTCCAGTGGGTTTCTTTTAATGCATTTCCTGAACAAGAAAACCATGGGGTCAAAGTTATATTCAATAGAAAATACTAATTGCTTTGCAGCTATTCCACAAATGTGCCTTATTCATTGATTTCACCAATCAAGCTGCCAATTAAACTTAATTTTTTTAAAAATTGACATGGTTCTGAACTTGTTTCTCTAAGATTCACAATTAGATATTGTTTTCATTTTCTTTGATTATATGCAAATAGTTATAATCATGATATCTACCCCTCTATGTCATAGAACCACCATCATTTTGTATAAAATTGTTCTAATTTCTAATTAGTGCCACGGGTTCTCAGCACCGAGGCACTGCACTCCAGAAGCTGGAAAGGAGTGCCTCGGGCCACTTCTCCATACTTCTTATTCTTCCGCCAAATTTTGGCATGCAACTCCTCCCGCAGCTTTGAGAAAACCCCGACAATATATACATCAAAACGTGCGGCTCAATCAGGAAAGAGGTGCTATGACTTTTGGTGTTGAAATTCCAATTTTTTAGTTATTCCCAAAAAACCAGGAGATTTCTCCATTGGAAATGAATGGGAATTTTTTGAAAACCCCCCAAAATTTCACCTTTTTCAGAGTCACCTAGCTCTCTCATACGTGCACGTAGAAACGTGATTCAAACTTTAAAACGGAGGACAACTTGTGTTCTCATAATTTTTTGTCAAAATGTAGACATAGGTGTTGGGATTCATAAAATGTGATGTTGACAGGCGGGGTCTGCACAAAGTTTAAACGGGGGGGGCCGAGACCGGCAGCAATATCTGTTTCGCTCCCCATTGACCCTAATATAATCGTCTCTTTTTTTCAAAAGTATTTCACTCTGTCTTCGCACTGAGCTTACTCGCTCATTTTAAGGAATATCTGAATAAAATAAACACTGTCAGAATCTGCCGGCTTCTGTGTCTCGCACAGTGTTTTCGGTTTTTGGACAGGAGTTATGGTTTTCTCACAGTTTGCAATTGTTCGGGACCTTGTCAGAAGCCAAATTCTTCAGAATTTTGAGATTTTTTTCCAAGCAGATTCTCACACATCGCCGTAGCAACCATAGGTCCTTAGCTGACCTTAGCAACCGTAGGGCCTTAGATGCCCTTAGCAACGTGTTGCTGGGCAGAAACTGAGCTACTTTTTTGTGATTGGCTAATTCCTGTCTGTCTGTTTTGCCAGTTAACCGAGCTAATTCATTTGAATGGATTAATTCATGTTTACTGAGGACAAAATAAATAAAGTTTAATGGTTTTGTATTGTAGTTATATGATTTGTGATATGTAAAAAGATTCAACATTTATCAATAGAAGATGAACAAAATGTACATCATACAATTTCATACAAGTAAGTAAGTAAGCAAGTAATTTAAAATAAAAAGTATAATAAAATCTACTCTCTTAATGATATGATTTACTTAATTTCATAACAGTGATGTTCCTGTCTGTGGAAAAAATGAAGTAGGCTTTAATTAATAAGTTTGAATAAATATAAATATGATAATAACATTTAGGCTACTTCATATTTTCAGGGATGTTAAGTTGAGAATAAAGTACATTCATAAAGAAAAAATAAATCATGTACGCATCCCGGCAGCAGCCCCGTGGCACTCAAAATTTCCCTGGAATTTTCTAGTATTATATATTGTTTGGATATTTTTAAATATTGCAGCCGGGCAGACATTTTTACTACAATTGCCAACAGATTAGACAGATTTTATCAGGCAGGAACTCAAGGAGAGGACTTGGATGCAGAGCTCTAGATTAGCTGACATGGCTAAATTCTTAAAAAATAGCAATGAACAAAAAGGTGAACAAAACTTAGGAGCTCTGAAAAACTAAATGGCAAAAACTCTGACAAAAAATCACTCTTCCGACGAATAAACACACTACAAATACCATAAACTATGAACAATGACTACGAACACGGACTTACTATGACAGGACGCTTGTACTCTGGTCGACAGACAAGACACACTCGCACAGGACAAAGGGAGACGCAGACTATAAGCACACATGGAGGGAAATGGGGAACAGGTGGACACAATCAGGAATCAGGGAAGACAATCAGACTGGTGGCACATGAGGAAGGGCAAGGCACCTGAAACGAGAGGAGAGTTAATACCAAAATAAAACAGGAAGTCACAAAACAAACATTGAGACAGGACAAAAACTCAACTTGACACTACCGGTGTGACATATTTAGTACAATTTTGGGTATTTTAGTTTAGTAATTATGTTATTTTTCCCCCTGTGGACAAATACAGATGTGTTTTATGTTATGTGTGGCTGTCAATCAATAAAATACCTATCTATCTATCTATCTATCTATCTATCTATCTATCTATCTATCTATCTATCCATCCATCTATCCATCTATCTATCTATCTAAAAGCAGTTCATGTTCTTCCAGTCAAGTCAGCAGGTGGCAGCAACAGATCAGCAGAGGAACGACGGTGCTGCAGCTGTGATATGAATTTTGAATTCAAGTATTTATTTCAAGGAATGTAAAGAGGACATTTATGTTTTCCTATTAACAAATGATGTATGTATGTTCTTGTTTTTTGTTTTTTGGCTGGTGAGTGAAGCAAATCTACCAAACACTTAAATATTTAACCAGCATTTGACTGGCTAGTTGCTTCCTGCAAGCCTTGTGGGACTAGTGTACGTGCAAGTGTGGAGAGACTTATTCTTGACGGCTTCTCCTTGATCTACATATCTTATCTCATTTTTATTAGACAGAAGCAGTGGCCAGATGAATGTATGTAAGTGTAATGCTCCACCAACAACTTTTTGACTGTCCTCCCCATCTGAATAATGTATTATTCTCAGTACTGTGCTGCTGTGTAATGACTTGTGGTCTGTTCATGTCTTCACATTCAGATACAATGTGTAGTGATTGCAGTGCCACCTGCTGGATTCATTTGGTATTAATAATATATCAGTCAGAGGGACCAAACCACTACTTTTACTGTAATACTGCATACTACATCACTATAATACTGCAGTACTTTTACTGTAATACTTTAACTACATCACTATAATACTACAGTACTTTTACTGTAATACTGCATACTACATCACTATAATACTGCAGTTCTTTTACTGTAATACTGCATACTACATCACTATAATACTGCAGTACTTTTACTGTAATACTTTAACTACATCACTATAATACTACAGTACTTTTACTGTAATACTTTAACTACATCACTCATAATACTGCAGTACTTTTACTGTAATACTTTAACTACATCACTCATAATACTGCAGTACTTTTACTGTAATACTTTAACTACATCACTATAATACTACAGTACTTTTACTGTAATACTTTAACTACATCACTCATAATACTGCAATACTTTTACTGTAATACTGCATACTACATCACTATAATACTGCAGTACTTTTACTGTAATACTGCATACTACATCACTATAATACTGCAGTACTTTTACTGTAACTGAGTGTCTTGGTTAATGTGACTGATGTTTCACGTATATTGGCATTGCTGTGTTTAAAAGAAATTAGTGGTCATCTTCATGCCGTCTTTGTGAAAGTGTCGTCAGATCTGTTCTAGTGTTGCACATTATTTGGGAATTGTTTAAACCTAGATGATGTGTCTTTGTCAAACCATACATGGGTTTTAATTTTCAGACATCACGCCCATGTATAATTAGTTCCTCAGAAGTTTGCAAATCTTTTATCTGTTTCTGTATCAAAACTGTGGATTGATACCTAACTGCAACAATAGCTGTTCACACCCAGTCTATCAAGTTTATCTCCAGTACAACATTAGCTGCAGAGGCTTTAAGTTAGTTTTGGCAGGAGACGTGAGCTTTGAATGGCTGCTGTGCCACCCTGTTATACAATATGTTTTAGTGTGTATAGTGTTTTATTCACAGTATTTCGTTTTTTAGAATTAATTTTTCTGTACGGTCCAGACTTGCTCTATGTGAAAAGAGCCTTTACATGATTTTTCTTGTGATTTGGTGCTATATAAGTAAAGATTGATTGACTTTTAAGTGCATGCAAAAACAAAGAAGCGCACAAAGGGAGATCAAATTTTGTACAGACATTCATGCTTCCCTTACAATTTATCTTCATGTCTTTGATGTTCCTCCATTCATAGACCAGCAGATTCACATTTCTGGTCTCAATTTAAATGGTTCAGCAACTATCGTTTGGATTGCCATCAGATTTGGTGCAGACATGCATGCAAAGCGCAATCTGTAATAACTTTGTTAATCCCCTGAATTTAATCTAGTGTCATCATCAGGTAAAACATTTAATGAGTAAAATTGATGCAGTTTTTCACCAAGGGACAGTTTCCACAACTCAACAAACTGAAACTAAAACCATGAAATATATTTTTATGTCTTCTTTTAAAGTCGGATTCAAACACTCAAAGATTAGACACACACCTGTTGATAAAAACGGGGAATTTGCGTCAAAATTGAATGACGTGCCTACAAAAGGCTTCGCCCTCAGCGTTGTATTGATTCCTATTATTTTATCTGACTTCCTTGACAAGTTAACAACCCCTGATGTTTATTCTACCTGCCTGGCCTGACATTATCAAGAGAAAAGGGGAAATGATTGATTTGTTATTTAACCAGGAAATGTTGGGATATATAATCTCTTTGTCAAGGAATGAGCTGTCAAACACACATTTTTAATTCCATAAATCACATCTAACATAACAAAAAGAAAATGTGGGTGTGTGTTTTTCTATCCTGGTGGGGACCGCAACCTGACATATTACTACCCCATGGGGACCTTTTCCTGACAAAGTGTGTAAGTATGTATATTAGCATATTAGCTTCATATTAGCATATTAGCTTAGTGATTAGCCCCCTGGTTAACTGGATTGTTAGATGCAGTGTTAATGGTTAGGGTCAGGGTCAGGGTTAGGGTTTCAATCCAACATTTGTTCAAATACTGAATATGAATTGTACTGTGGCTAACAGTGATGTCAATTGTATGCTAATAGACGTTAGCATTATGGGTCCCAACGAGGGGGGCATACTTCAAGTCATTTTTTTTTGTTCAAAAACAATTATGATTAATTTAGGAGTTAAAATTATGTCTCTAGACCCTTTAGAAAGGGTAGAACCCACAGGACATCACCCAGTCAGGGTCCCTACGAGGTAGTAAAAACGGGTTTGTGTGTGCGTGTGTGTGTGTGTGTGTGTGTGTGTGTGTGTGTGTGTGTGCGTGCGTGCCTCAGTGTTCAGGCTTCAAAGAAAGAAAATTTAGTTTTACAAACGGTGGCTTTCTTGTTATATGAAATCTGGTTTGTTAAATGCATGTAATGTGTTTTGGATAATCTCCCCCCCATTTAAGTCAGTCATTAAAGCCAATATTTATGGCCAAGTGCAATACACAGTCTGCAAAAGTCCCCAAACATTTGGTTTTCTTGCAGAAATCGATCTGAATTAATCAGATTTTTAACTTAATAAAAGGAAACCATGTTTATAGTTTGCATGCTTTCAGAAACTACTACTACCATCAAAAACTGAGAATAATTATATTTATATAGGTAATAATTTTCTAGGCCAAACTGTGAAATGCCCCCTGTTACTTGGTGAAAAGAGATTAACCTTATCTGTGAGAGATGTTTAGAAACACAAGGAAACCTATTCAATCTTATGATATCTACTCTGATATCAGTTAATGTTTCCTTATCAATTTCAGAGCCAAGAAAAAGTAAAAGTCTGTACGGTGTTTGTTCAATGACTCAACAATAAACAGCTACCGTATATAAACCTGGAGATGACTGCAGGTGGATCAATTGATGAACACCATGATGGTGAGTACTTCTTAACGTAATCTGTGTTAGTAATGAGTTAGTGCTACTCTGAGTTTTCTTTCTAATATCAACATATAACTTTCCTAAATATTAACCATTATTTTGGTTTTGTGTTTAATCTCCAGATGAAGCTATCAGTGTTGTTACTGCTGGCTCTGCAGACTGCAGGACTCCTGTCCGAAGATCTGGACATCGGAAACAACACAGAGGACATAGATGGTAAATATGAACTGAGATTATGAATTTAAAGATTAGGAGAAACAAACATAATTGGGAATTGTTCTGCTTGGTCCATGGCATCGTTTTTTTTGGCAGCTGACATTTGTCCAGACTTGTGTGCTGCAGTGTCATTAGTCACGGCACAAAATGTGAAAATTGTTCCACATCACAAGCAGTCTGTTGATTTGGCCAATTCTTGCAGAAGATGTGAGGTAATTTAGCAAATTATATTGCAAAGATTGCTTTTTTCTGTTATTTTGGCTGCAAAATTGCAATTGATTTTGCACGGGATTGATACAATATCTTACAGAGCAACAAAGAATATGGAAACCCCTTTAAAAGGGTTGCTATTGCTCTTCTCTTGGATTTTAAAGTACAAATAAAAGTGATTTGACAATTAAACTCCTTAGTAGGGGAGACCAGGGTTGGTTGTCACACAGGTAGGTAACATCCTGCTCATTTTGCACTGGGCATTTTGAAGAAAACACACCAAACATTGCAGTGAGGAGAGATTTTCTCATTTTTAAGGGTTAGGGTTATTTTTCATGTTGGTGTTCTTGTATTAAAAGCTTGTAAGTTATTAGTCTTTTAAAAATCAAACACTTATTAAAAAGCCAAAGGTAATGGCTCTGATTTCAGTCCATTTTTAGCTAGCAAGCTAAAGCCATGTGGTAGCTAGCTTAAAATGGTTGTCAAGACATCGGTTGGGGATGGTTGTCTCATTTCTCTCTGGGTTTGTTGTCACACATTTGATAACCAACAGGTCCAGTCCATACACTGATATGTCATGAAACAATGGCTTTGATAAAGGCTAGATCTTTTCAACACTGTAAATTCCTTAATTTTACATCTCATTGCAGAGGCTAATTCGAACAAATACTCACCTGGTTCAAATGCATGGTTTAAACACATGAGGCCTTTTACTATTATAGAAGTGGTGTTCATTTCAAAAAAATATTTCATGTTTCTATCTTAAAAAAGTAAGTCTGACAACCAACCCCAGTCCCCCCTACCATCAAATCATAAGTTGTAGCAGGTGATTGTTTACTTTGGTGTGGCTACAGGCACTCGGGTCTTCTGCTTACAAACTAAGCTTTGACAATTGAATCAGAAAAGTTGAGGCTTTCTTTTTTACTGTCAGCAAATGTTCAGAGCCAAACTGAGCATGTGCAGGAACATGGTTCTGTTTACAGCTTCACTACACTGTATATTTTTCTTTGAACTTTGTTCTCAACTGGGCTGGACCAATAAAGCCATTGCATAAGAACCTATAAATCATATGTAATATATAACTTTAATATAATAATCTATAATAAACCATCTAAGGTTACCTTGATGAGATAAGGTGCCAGTTCTGGCTGTATGTGTGCCACTCTTGGTTTGCAGGTTTGTTAAAAAAGTACTAACCTGGAAATGTAAGCTTTTCTAGATGAATGGAAATATTAAGAGAATATTTCACTTCTCATTTTTACAAATTAATTCATTTCAAAGCTCTCTCATATTGGGATGTGCATGAAGAATCCTCATTTTAAAAAAGGTAAACATTGTCCTGATTCTTGTCTTAAAACAAATGTTCTTTTTCCTTTTCTCTCCTTCATGAACCCACATCTAGATGGCGAGCCTGAAATCAACGCTAACCAATCAATGCCTGCAGATGTGCTGCTGAGTGTTGCCAACTTAAGTGTGAGCGCGCAGGTCCAGACGTCCGTCTACACTGCTAACGTCGGCACCGTCCTGGAATGGGTGACCTGGAACAACTTTCTCCCCAGCAATTCTGTCTCAATCGACAATAGATATGTTGATCGCATTGACTATGTCTGCAAATACAAGTGTAACGCTGGCTTTTATAACCCTGACATGGGCGCTTATTGCCGCTATCCCAGTGCAGGAAATACACATCTTGGTTACCCATTCGAGGTCCTGGTAAACAAAGATAACTTTGAGATCCTGGAGTGGAAGGATGATTCGTACGGTTCAGTGCCCAAGAATTCAGTCAGGATCTGTCCCGGGCAGGATGTGTATGTAGGGAAGGACGAATATGGACTTGGGGAGGTGATTACTCAGGATAAACACTTCTACTTGCCTTGGAAGTGGTCTGTGTATAAGTACCATGACTACCAGGTCCTGACCATCAATAAGAATGTAGTCAACCAGCGGATCTACGATGTCAAGTACAACACTGGCAACTCAAAGATACTCAATTATCCTCCAGAGCCAGTGCGGGAAACTTCCATCAAGAACTATGAGTGCCACCCAGTGGTGACAACGGCTACACTCTCAACGACAATGGAGGTGGAGCACAGGTGGGACATTGGCTTTTCCATTGAAGTCGGTGTTGAAACTACCATCGAGGCCGGAATTCCCCTTTTTTTCTCCACAGGTGTCACAATCAGCACTGAGGGGACGTTCAAGTTCTCCCGGCAAAACACGGTGGTGAAGTCCAGCACTGAAACTATCTCTGTGCAGCTCACCGCCCCACCAAACAGCTCCTGCATGGCTCGGATGGTGGAGTATAAGTACAAAATTAGCATCCCGTTCACAGCATTCATCACACGCACATACGCTAATGGAGAGACCCGCACCATGCCGATCACGGGAACGTATGACAGCGTTCAGGTTAAGGAAGTCCAGGCCTTGACGAAACAATGTCAGCCTCTCATGGACCCTGAGCCCTGTTAATGAAATTCAAGAAGTACCATATGATGTTTGACATACCATGTGTCTGATCAGTCCCTTGATTTTGCTGATTTTCTCAAAAATGGTGATAGAAATTTAAATGTTTGATGTGCTCTTACTGAAGATGTGATTTTAAAAAAAAATAATACCAATGAAGAGTCTTCTGTAATCACTTCCTTCAATGAAAACCATACTGTATAAAACAAATACAAATACATTCCAGTGGGTTTCTTTTAATGCATTTCCTGAACAAGAAAACCATGGGGTCAAAGTTATATTCAATAGAAAATACTAATTGCTTTGCAGCTATTCCACAAATGTGCCTTATTCATTGATTTCACCAATCAAGCTGCCAATTAAACTTAATTTTTTTTTAAATTGACATGGTTCTGAACTTGTTTCTCTAAGACTCACAATTAGATATTGTTTTCATTTCCTTTGATTATATGCAAATAGTTATAATCATGATATCTACCCCTCTATGTCATAGAACCACCATCATTTTGTATAAAATTGTTCTAATTTCTAATTAGTGCCACGGGTTCTCACCACCGAGGCACTGCACTCCAGAAGCTGGAAAGGAGTGCCTCGGGCCACTTCTCCATACTTCTTATTCTTCCGCCAAATTTTGGCATGCAACTCCTCCCGCAGCTTTGAGAAAACCCCGACAATATATATATCAAAACGTGCGGCTCGATCGGGAGAGAGGTGCTATGACTTTTGGTGTTGAAATTCCAATTTTTTAGTTATTCCCAAATAACCAGGAGATTTCTCCATTGGAAATGAATGGGAATTTTTTGAAAACCCCCCAAAATTTCACCTTTTTCAGAGTCACCTAGCTCTCTCATACGTGCACGTAGAAACGTGATTCAAACTTTAAAACGGAGGAAAACTTGTGTTCTCTCAAAAACACAAAACTATTTTTACATAAAATGTAAACTTTTCAAACTATGAGCAGTGAAACGAGGAGTGGAAATCACTTTTTCTTCAAAGTTAGAGTGGAAGCGTCAGTTAGCTTGAGTGCGAGAAGCAGTAAAAAATAACCTGAATTTTTATTTTTAACTCGAGCTCACGGCCAAACCGTGAAAAGTGGACAAATAATTTTTTGTCAAAATGTAGACATAGGTGTTGGGATTCATAAAATGTGTCTTTGACAGGCGGGGTCTGCACAAAGTTTAAACGGGGGGGCCGAGACCGGCAGCAATATCTGTTTCGCTCCCCATTGACCGTAATGTAATCGTCTCTTTTTTTCAAAAGTATTTCACTCTGTCTTCGCACTGAGCTTACTCGCTCATTTTAAGGAATATCTGAATAAAATAAACACTGTCAGAATCTGCTGGCTTCTGTGTCTCTCACAGTGTTTTCGGTTTTTGGACAGGAGTTACGGTTTTCTCACAGTTTGCAATTGTTCGGGACCTTGTCAGAAGCCAAATTCTTCAGAATTTTGAGATTTTTTTCCAAGCAGATTCTCACACATCGCCGTAGCAACCATACGTCCTTAGCTGACCTTAGCAACCGTAGGGCCTTAGATGCCCTTAGCAACGTGTTGCTGGGCAGAAACTGAGCTACTTTTTTGTGATTGGCTAATTCCTATCTGTCTGTTTTGCCAGTTAACTGAGCTCATTCATTTGAATGGATTAATTAATGTTTACTGAGGACACAATAAATAAAGTTTAATGGTTTTGTATTGTAGTTATATGATTTGTGATATGTAAAAAGATTCAACATTTATCAATAGAAGATGAACAAAATGTACATAATATAATTTCATACAACTAAGTAAGTAAGCAAGTAATTTAAAATAAAAAGTATAATAAAATCTACTCTCTTAATGATAAGATTTACTTAATAATTTCATAACAGTGATGTTCCTGTCTGTGGAAAAAATGAAGTAGGCTTTAATTAATAAGTTTGAATAAATATTATAAATATGATAATAACATTTAGGCTACTTAATATTTTCAGGGATGTTAAGTTGAGAATAAAGTACATTCATAAAGAAAAAATAAATCATGTACGCATCCCGGCAGCAGCCCCGTGGCACTCAAAATTTCCCTGGAATTTTCTAGTTTTATATATTGTTTGGATATTTTTAAATATTGCAGCCGGGCACACATTTTTACTACAATTGCCAACAGATTAGACAGATTTTATCAGGCAGGAACTCAAAGAGAGGACTTGGATGCAGAGCTCTGGATTAGCTGACAAGGCTTTATTCTTAAAAAATAGCAATGAACAAAAAGGTGAACGAAACTTAGGAGCTCTGAAAAACTAAATGGCAAAAAACTCTGACAAAAAAATCACTCTTCCGAGGAATAAACACACTACAAATACCATAAACTATGAACAATGACTACGAACACGGACTAACTATGACAGGGCGCTTGTACTCTGGTCGACAGACAAGACACACTCGCACAGGACAAAGGGAGACGCAGACTATAAGCACACATGGAGGGAAATGGGGAACAGGTGGACACAATCAGGAATCAGGGAAGACAATCAGACTGGTGGCACATGAGGAAGGGCAAGGCACCTGAAACGAGAGGAGAGTTAATACCAAAATAAAACAGGAAGTCACAAAACAAACATTGAGACAGGACAAAAACTCAACTTGACACTACCGGTGTGACATATTTAGTACAATTTTGGGTATTTTAGTTTAGTAATTATGTTATTTTTCCCCCTGTGGACAAATACAGATGTGTTTTATGTTATGTGTGGCTGTCAATCAATAAAATACCTATCTATCTATCTATCTATTTATCCATCTATCTATCCATCTATCTATCCATCTATCCATCTATCTATCTATCTATCTATCTATCTATCTATCTATCCATCCATCTATCCATCTATCTATCTAAAAGCAGTTCATGTTCTTCCAGTCAAGTCAGCAGGTGGCAGCAACAGATCAGCAAAGGAACGACGGTGCTGCAGCTGTGATATGAATTTTGAATTCAAGTATTTATTTCAAGGAATGTAAAGAGGACATTTATGTTTTTATATTAACAAATGATGTATGTATGTTCTTGTTTTTTGTTTTTTGGCTGGTGAGTGAAGCAAATCTACCAAACACTTAAATATTTAACCAGCATTTGACTGGCTAGTTGCTTCCTGCAAGCCTTGTGGGACTGTCAGATGGTACATGCAAGTGTGGAGAGACTTATTCTTGACGGCTTCTCCTTGATCTACATATCTTATCTCATTTTTATTAGACAGAAACAGTGGCCAGATGAATGTATGTAAGTGTAATGCTCCACCAACAACCTTTTGACTGTCCTCCCCATCTGAATAATGTATTATTCTCAGTACTGTGCTGCTGTGCAATGACTTCTGGGGTCTGTTCATGTCTTCACATTCAGATACAATGTGTAGTGATTGCAGTGCCACCTGCTGGATTAATTTGGTATTAATAATATATCAGTCAGTAAGACCAAACCGTTACTTTTACTGTAATACTGCATACTACATCACTCATAATACTGCAGTACTTTTACTGTAATACTGCATACTACATCACTCATAATACTGCAGTAATTTTACTGTAATACTGCATACTACATCACTATAATACTGCAGTACTTTTACTGTAATACTGCATACTACATCACTATAATACTGCAGTACTTTTACTGTAATACTGCATACTACATCACTCATAATACTGCAGTACTTTTACTGTAATACTGCATACTACATCACTATAATACTGCAGTACTTTTACTGTAATACTGCATACTACATCACTCATAATACTGCAGTACTTTTACTGTAATACTGCATACTACATCACTATAATACTGCAGTACTTTTACTGTAATACTGCATACTACATCACTCATAATACTGCAGTACTTTTACTGTAATACTGCATACTACACCACTATAATACTGCAGTACTTTTACTGTAACTGAGTGTCTTGGTTAATGTGCCTGATGTTTCAGGTATATTGGTATTGCTGTGTTTAAAAGAAATTAGTGGTCATCTTCATGCCATCTTTGTGAAAGTGCCGTCAGATCTGTTCTAGTGTTGCACATTATTTGGGAATTGTTTAAACCTAGATGATGTGTCTTTGTCAAACCATACATGGGTTTTAATTTTCAGATATCACGCCCATGTATAATTAGTTCCTCAGAAGTTTGCAAATCTTTTATCTGTTTCTGTATCAACACTGTGGATTGATACCTAACTGCAACAATTGCCGTTCACACCCAGTCTATCAAGTTTATCTCCAGTACAACATTAGATGCAGAGGCTTTAAGTTAGTTTTGGCAGGAGATGTGAGCTTTGAAAAGGCTTCTGTGCCACCCTGTTATACAATATGTTTTAGTGTGTATAGTGTTTTATTCACAGTATTTCGTTTTTTAGAATTAATTTTTCTGTACGGTCCAGACTTGCTCTATGTGAAAAGAGCCTTTACATGATTTTTCTTGTGATTTGGTGCTATATAAGTAAAGATTGATTGATTTTTAAGTCCATGCAAAAACAAAGAAGCGCACAAAGGTAGATCAAATTGTGTACAGACATTAATGCTTCCCTTACAATTTATCTTCATGACTTTGATGTTCCTCCATTCATAGACCAGCAGATTCACATTTCTGGTCTCAATTTAAATGGTTCAGCAACTATCAGTTGGATTGCCATCAGATTTGGTGCAGACATGCATGCAAAGCACAATCTGTAATAACTTTGTTAATCCCCTGAATTTAATCTAGTGTCAATGTCATCATCAGGTAAAACATTTAATGAGTAAAATTGATGCAGTTTTTCACCAAGGGACAGTTTCCACAACTCAACAAACTGAAACCAAAACCATGAAATATATTTTTATGTCTTCTTTTAAAGTCGGATTCAAACACTCAAAGATTAGACACACACCTGTTGATAAAAACGGGGAATTTGCTTCAAAATTGAATGATGTGCCTACAAAAGGCTTCGCCCTCAGCGTCCTATCATTTTATCAGACTTCCTAGACAAGTTAACAATCCCTGATGTTTATTCTACCTACCTGGCCTGATATTATCAAGAGAAAGTTATTTATTCTTTATTTAACCAGGAAATGTTGGGATATATAATCTCTTTACCAATGAATCAGTGAATGAGCTGTCAAACACACATTTTTAATTCCATAAATCACATCGAACATAACAAAAAGAAATCTAATTTGATTATTTACCTTCATTGTGAAACATTTTTAAGGTGCTTTAATGCCTCATATCAAAGCAATAAGTGTTTTGAGATGAAATGTATCTTATCTATGTTCAGGCTTCATAGAAAGAAAATGTACAAAGTCCTGAGCAGACTGCAGGCAAACTGAATATTACCTGTTTAGGCAAGGCAGCTTTATTTATAAAGCGCATTTCGTACACAATGGCAACTCAATGTGCTTTACATAAAACAAACATTTAACAGTAAGAATTGGAAACAAAAAACATAAAAACATGAAATTTGAGAAATAAAAATAAAACCCAATAATAGTAAAAACATGGAAGCATTAAAACATACAATTAACCCCCCCACCCCACTAATAGATGACCTGTGTGTGTGTGTGTGCCTGCACATTTTTCTATCCTGGTGGGGACCGCAACCTGCTGACATATTACAAACCCGTGGGGACCGATTTTTCCCGTGGGGAACTTTTCCTGACAAAGTGTGTATATTAGCATCCTATTAGCATATTAGCTTAGTGATTAGCCCCCTGGCTAACTGGATTGTTAGATGCAGTGTTAATGGTTAGGGTCAGGGTCAGGGTCAGGGTTTCAATCCAACATTTGTTCAAATACTGAATATGAATTGTACTGTGGCTAACAGTGATGTCAATTGTATGCTAATAGACGTTAGCATTATGGATCCCAACGAGGGGGGCATATTTCAAGTCATTTTTTTGTTCAAAAACAATTATGATGAATTAAGTAGTTAAAATTATGTCTCTAGACCCTTTAGAAAGGGTAGAACCCACAGGACATCACCCAGTCAGGGTTTGTGTGTATGTGTGTGTGTGCTTCAGTGTTCAGGCTTCATAGAAAGAAAATTTAGTTTTACAAACGGTGGCTTTCTTGTTATATGAAATCTGGTTTGTTAAATGCACGTAATGTGTCGTGGATAATCTCCCCCCCATTTAAGTCAGTCATTAAAGCCAATATTTATGGCCAACTGCAATACACAGTCTGCAAAAGTCCCCAAACATTTGGTTTTCTTGCAGAAATCGATCTGAATTAGTCAGATTTTTTAACTTAATAAAGGAAACCATGTTTCTAGTGCTAGTGCATGCTTTCAGAAACTACTTCTACCATCAAAAACTAGGTAATAATTTTCTAGGCCAAACTGAAATGCCCCCTGTTACTTGGTGAAAAGAGATTAAATCTTATCTGTGAGAGACGTTTAGAAACACAAGGAAACCTATTCAATTTTATGATATCTACTCTGATATCAGTTAATGTTTCCTTATCAATTTCAGAGCCAAGAAAAAGTAAAAGTCTGTACGGTGTTTGTTTAATGACTCAACGATAAACAGCTACCGTATATAAACCTGGAGATGACTGCAGGTGGATCAATTGATGAACACCATGATGGTGAGTACTTCTTAACGTAATCTATGTTAGTAATGAGTTAGTGCTACTCTGAGTTTTCTTTCTAATATCAACATATAACTTTCCTAAATATTAACCATTATTTTGGTTCTGTGTTTCATCTCCAGATGAAGCTGTCAGTGTTGTTACTGCTGGCTCTGCAGACTGCAGGACTCCTGTCCAAAGATCTGGACATCGGAAACAACACAGAGGACATAGATGGTAAATATGAACTGAGATTATGAATTTAAAGATTAGGAGAAACAAACATAATTGGGAATTGTTCTGCTTGGTCCATGGCATCGTTTTTTTTGGCAGCTGACATTTGTCCAGACTTGTGTGCTGCAGTGTCATTAGTCACGGCACAAAATGTGAAAATTGTTCCACATCACAAGCAGTCTGTTGATTTGGCCAATTCTTGCAGAAGATGTGAGGTAATTTAGCAAAATATATTGCAAAGATTGCTTTTTTCTGTTATTTTGGCTGCAAAATTGCAATTGATTTTGCACAGGATTGATACAATATCTTACAGAGCAACAAAGAATATGGAAACCCCTTTAAAAGGGTTGCTATTGCTCTTCTCTTGGATTTTAAAGTACAAATAAAAGTGATTTGACAATTAAACTCCTTAGTAGGGGAGACCAGGGTTGGTTGTCACACAGGTAGGTAACATCCTGCTCATTTTGCACTGGGCATTTTGAAGAAAACACACCAAACATTGCGGTGAGGAGATATTTTCTCATTTTTAAGGGTTAGGGTTATTTTTCATGTTGGTGTTCTTGTATTAAAAGCTTGTAAGTTATTAGTCTTTTAAAAATCAAACACTTATTAAAAAGCCAAAGGTAATGGCTCTGATTTCAGTCCATTTTTAGCTAGCAAGCTAAAGCCATGTGGTAGCTAGCTTAAAATGGTTGTCAAGACATCGGTTGGGGATGGTTGTCTCATTTCTCTCTGGGTTTGTTGTCACACATTTGATAACCAACAGGTCCAGTCCATACACTGATATGTCATGAAACAATGGCTTTGATAAAGGCTAGATCTTTTCAACACTGTAAATTCCTTAATTTTACATCTCATTGCAGAGGCTAATTCGAACAAATACTCACCTGGTTCAAATGCATGGTTTAAACACATGAGGCCTTTTACTATTATAGAAGTGGTGTTCATTTCAAAAAAATATTTCATGTTTCTATCTTAAAAAAAGTAAGTCTGACAACCAACCCCAGTCCCCCCTACCATCAAATCATAAGTTGTAGCAGGTGATTGTTTACTTTGGTGTGGCTACAGGCACTCGGGTCTTCTGCTTACAAACTAAGCTTTGACAATTGAATCAGAAAAGTTGAGGCTTTCTTTTTTACTGTCAGCAAATGTTCAGAGCCAAACTGAGCATGTGCAGGAACATGGTTCTGTTTACAGCTTCACTACACTGTATATTTTTCTTTGAACTTTGTTCTCAACTGGGCTGGACCAATAAAGCCATTGCATAAGAACCTATAAATCATATGTAATATATAACTTTAATATAATAATCTACAATAAACCATCTAAGGTTACCTTGATGAGATAAGGTGCCAGTTCTGGCTGTATGTGTGCCACTCTTGGTTTGCAGGTTTGTTAAAAAAGTACTAACCTGGAAATGTAAGCTTTTCCAGATGAATGGAAATATTAAGAGAATATTTCACTTCTCATTTTTACAAATTAATTCATTTCAAAGCTCTCTCATATTGGGATGTGCATGAAGAATCCTCATTTTAAAAAAGGTAAACATTGTCCTGATTCTTGTCTTAAAACAAATGTTCTTTTTCCTTTTCTTTTCTTCATGAACCCACATCTAGATGGCGAGCCTGAAATCAACGCTAACCAATCGATGCCAGCAGATGTGCTGCTGGGTGTTGCCAACTTAAGTCCGAACGCACAGGTCCAGACGTCCGTCTACACTGCTAACGTCGGCACCGTCCTGGAATGGGTGACCTGGAACAACTTTCTCCCCAGCAATTCTGTCTCAATCGACAATAGATATGTTGATCGCATTGACTATGTCTGCAAATACAAGTGTAACGCTGGCTTTTATAACCCTGACATGGGCCCTCATTGCCACTATCCCAGTGCAGGAAATACACATCTTGGTTACCCATTTGAGGTCCTGGTAAACAAAGATAACTTTGAGATCCTGGAGTGGAAGGATGATTCGTACGGTTCAGTGCCCAAGAATTCAGTCAGGATCTGTCCCGGGCAGGATGTGTATGTAGGGAAGGACGAATATGGACTTGGGGAAGTGATTACTCAGGATGAATACTTCTACTTGCCTTGGAAGTCGACTGTGTATATTTACCACTACTACCAGGTCCTGACCATCAATAAGAATGTAGTCAGCCAGCGGATCTACGATGTCAAGTACAACACTGGCAACTCAAAGATACTCAATTATCCTCCAGAGCCAGTGCGGGAAACTTCCATCAAGAACTATGAGTGCCACCCAGTGGTGACAACGGCTACACTGTCAACGACAATGGAGGTGGAGCACAGGTGGGACATTGGCTTTTCCATTGAAGTCGGTGTTACAACTACCATCAAGGCCGGAATTCCCCTCTTTTTCTCCACAGGTGTCACAATCAGCACTGAGGGGACGTTCAAGTTCTCCCGGCAAAACACGGTGGTGAAGTCCAGCACTGAAACTATCTCTGTGCAGCTCACCGCCCCACCAAACAGCTCCTGCATGGCTCGGATGGTGGAGTATAAGTACAAAATTAGCATCCCGTTCACAGCATTCATCACACGCACATACGCTAATGGAGAGACCCGCACCATGCCGATCACGGGAACGTATGACAGCGTTCAGGTTAAGGAAGTCCAGGCCTTGACGAAACGATGTCAGCCTCTCATGGACCCTGAGCCCTGTTAATGAAATTCAAGAAGTACCATATGATGTTTGACATACCATGTGTCTGATCAGTCCCTTGATTTTGCTGATTTTCTCAAAAATGGTGATAGAAATTTAAATGTTTGATGTGCTCTTACTGAAGATGTGATTTAAAAAAAAAATAATACCAATGAAGAGTCTTCTGTAATCACTTCCTTCAATGAAAACCATACTGTATAAAACAAAAACAAATACATTCCAGTGGGTTTCTTTTAATGCATTTCCTGAACAAGAAAACCATGGGGTCAAAGTTATATTCAATAGAAAATACGAATTGCTTTGCAGCTATTCCACAAATGTGCCTTATTCATTGATTTCACCAATCAAGCTGCCAATTAAACTTAATTTTTTTTAAAAATTGACATGGTTCTGAACTTGTTTCTCTAAGATTCACAATTAGATATTTTTTTCATTTCCTTTGATTATATGCAAATAGTTATAATCATGATATCTACCCCTCTATGTCATAGAACCACCATCATTTTGTATAAAATTGTTCTAATTTCTAATTAGTGCCACGGGTTCTCAGCACCGAGACACTGCACTCCAGAAGCTGGAGAGGAGTGCCTCGGGCCACTTCTCCATACTTCTTATTCTTCCGCCAAATTTTGGCATGCAACTCCTCCCGCAGCTTTGAGAAAACCCCGCCAATATATATATCAAAACGTGCGGCTCGATCGGGAGAGAGGTGCTATGACTTTTGGTGTTGAAATTCCAATTTTTTAGTTATTCCCAAATAACCAGGAGATTTCTCCATTGGAAATGAATGGGAATTTTTTGAAAACCCCCCAAAATTTCACCTTTTTCAGAGTCACCTAGCTCTCTCATACGTGCACGTAGAAACGTGATTCAAACTTTAAAACGGAGGAAAACTTGTGTTCTCTCAAAAACACAAAACTATTTTTACATAAAATGTAAACTTTTCAAACTATGAGCAGTCAAACGAGGAGTGGAAATCCCTTTTTCTTCAAAGTTAGAGTGGAAGCGTCAGTTAGCTTGAGTGCGAGAAGCAGTAAAAAATAACCTGAATTTTTATTTTTAACTCGAGCTCACGGCCAAACCGTGAAAAGTGGACAAATAATTTTTTGTCAAAATGTAGACATAGGCGTTGGGATTCATAAAATGTGTCTTTGACAGGCGGGGTCTGCACAAAATTTAAACGAGGGGGCCGAGACCGGCAGCAATATCTGTTTAGCTCCCCATTGACCCTAATGTAATCGTCTCTTTTTTTCAAAAGTATTTCACTCTGTCTTCGCACTGAGCTTACTCGCTCATTTTAAGGAATATCTGAATAAAATAAACACTGTCAGAATCTGCCGGCTTCTGTGTCTCTCACAGTGTTTTCGGTTTTTGGACAGGAGTTACGGTTTTCTCACAGTTTGCAATTGTTCGGGACCTTGTCAGAAGCCAAATTCTTCAGAATTTTGAGATTTTTTTCCAAGCAGATTCTCACACATCGCCGTAGCAACCATAGGTCCTTAGCTGACCTTAGCAACCGTAGGGCCTTAGATGCCCTTAGCAACGTGTTGCTGGGAAGAAACTGAGCTACTTTTTTGTGATTGGCTAATTCTATCTGTCTGTTTTGCCAGTTAACTGAGCTAATTAATTTGAATGGATTAATTCATGTTTACTGAGGACAAAATAAATAAAGTTTAATGGTTTTGTATTGTAGTTATATGATTTGTGATATGTAAAAAGATTCAACATTTATCAATAGAAGATGAACAAAATGTACATCATATAATTTCATACAAGTAAGTAAGTAAGCAAGTAATTTAAAATAAAAAGTATAATAAAATCTACTCTCTTAATGATAAGATTTACTTAATAATTTCATAACAGTGATGTTCCTGTCTGTGGAAAAAATGAAGTAGGCTTTAATTAATAAGTTTGAATAAATATAAATATGATAATAACATTTAGGCTACTTCATATTTTCAGGGATGTTAAGTTGAGAATAAAGTACATTCATTAAGAAAAAATAAATCATGTACTCATCCCGGCAGCAGCCCCGTGGCACTCAAAATTTCCCTGGAATTTTCTAGTATTATATATTGTTTGGATATTTTTAAATATTGCAGCCGGGCACACATTTTTACTACAATTGCCAACAGATTAGACAGATTTTATCAGGCAGGAACTCAAAGAGAGGACTTGGATGCAGAGCTCTGGATTAGCTGACAAGGCTTTATTCTTAAAAAATAGCAATGAACAAAAAGGTGAACGAAACTTAGGAGCTCTGAAAAACTAAATAGCAAAAAACTCTGACAAAAAAATCACTCTTCCGAGGAATAAACACACTACAAATACCATAAACTATGAACAATGACTACGAACACGGACTAACTATGACAGGACGCTTGTACTCTGGTCGACAGACAAGACACACTCGCACAGGACAAAGGGAGACGCAGACTATAAGCACACATGGAGGGAAATGGGGAACAGGTGGACACAATCAGGAATCAGGGAAGACAATCAGACTGGTGGCACATGAGGAAGGGCAAGGCACCTGAAACGAGAGGAGAGTTAATACCAAAATAAAACAGGAAGTCACAAAACAAACATTGAGACAGGACAAAAACTCAACTTGACACTACCGGTGTGACATATTTAGTACAATTTTGGGTATTTTAGTTTAGTAATTATGTTATTTTTCCCCCTGTGGACAAATACAGATGTGTTTTATGTTATGTGTGGCTGTCAATCAATAAAATACCTATCTATCTATCTATCTATCTATCTATCTATCTATCTATCTATCTATCTATCTCTATCTCTATCTATCCATCTATCCATCTATCTATCTATCTATCTATCTATCTATCTATCTATCCATCCATCTATCCATCTATCTATCTAAAAGCAGTTCATGTTCTTCCAGTCAAGTCAGCAGGTGGCAGCAACAGATCAGCAGAGGAACGACGGTGCTGCAGCTGTGATATGAATTTTGAATTCAAGTATTTATTTCAAGGAATGTAAAGAGGACATTTATGTTTTTATATTAACAAACAATGTATGTATGCTCTTGTTTTGTTTGTCTACATTTATATTTGTCTTTATCTATTTGTATGTTAGTGAGTTGTGTTTTAAATAAATACACATAATGGTATATTGTCCTGTTTCTTATGTTCATGTTATTCTTTTATATGTTATTATCCCTCTAATGAAAGTTTCCAACATCATAAGTATTATTAGCAGCAGCTGCACAGATCTGCCATGTTACAAGCTGCTGTGGACGTTGCACTGAAACGGTCTCATCCAGCACTTAACCACAGATGAATAAAATATACGCTCCATCTCTCCATCTCTCTCTCTATCTATATAATATCATATATACTGTATGTGTGTATGTGTGTGTGTTTCTTTGTGTCACAAATACACACACAGCATCTTTTTGCTCTTAGAGGTTTCATTCTCATTGTTTCTTATTGTCAGTATATTATATTAACTTATACATATATATCATTTCTGCCAATAAATCTCCTTCAACGACACATTTACTGACACATTGGTCGTTTATATCATGTTCTCTAAAAATTAAATTAAAGTTAGTGAAGTGTTTTGGCTGTAAATGTTATATTGTGTAGGGACAGATTATCTCGGTGTAGAGAAAGGGAAATTACTTATTAAACTTCCAGGCAAGATAAAAGTGTTTTTATTAAGAATTATGTTTTTATGAAAAGGTAAAAACTAACAATATTTTCTTCCATCTCTCTATAGTTTCTGATTTCCCTGCGTTGTCTCTGGTTCTGACCTCCGAGCCCTTTGGTTCCTAGGGAAGATTAAAAAAAGGCTCAGTTATTTCCTAAAACAGCTCCTCACTGTCGTCTATAGAAACCATTGGACACTTGGACACAAACAATGTAAACAGTATGTAATAAGGTATTTCTGGGGACATTTTTAGCTAGATAATCCACATTGGGAGTATTTCTGGCAGCAGGACGGTGTGTGTGTGTGTGTGTGGGGGGGGGGGGGGGTTAAGTCAAAATAAACTCTATGGTATGTTTTCATGGTGATAAACGTCACCCAGCACAGTGGTGTGACTCATTGACGTGTTTTTAATAGTTTTTGGACAACAGCAGAGCTCTGTGGCACAGAGGTTTGGTCTTTTTATGGAAATGACGCAAACATAAAACTTGCACGTATACAGTGCTTTACAGAGAAAAGAAAAGGGGAAAGAAGAGACAGAATAGACAGAGAAGGAAACGCATGAACACAGGCAGGTAAGGGGTAAAGTCGGTGTAAAGTCAATTCATTGAAAAGGCTGATAACTATGCAGAACTGAATTGTGGCGATAAAGCCTTAAACTGTTTCTCACTCGCTCAATTTCCTGATTTTCTGAGTCTGCAAAAAATGGCTCTCCTCAGTGGTTAACCTGCCTAGTGGCCAGTTATTGTTACTACATCTAACACTACTACTACTACAGTCTACAGTTAGCCAGTTAGCTGAGTTAGCCACTGAGTTAGCCGCCGAGCTAGCAGCAGAAAGCTCTTAGACCTAACGTCCATGTCTCTGGTAGAGGTGGTGACTTTGATTGACAGGTGACACTTGGTAGGGGGCGGGGCTTCAGCGTTTGGGAGCAGAGAAAGAGGCTGATTTTTACACAACTTTGAAGCCTAATTTCATATATTTGGCGATTTTTTTTAATCATTCAAATTTGGCAGGGTGGTTAACAACACACTTTTCTGTGGTATGTCAAACTCAGAACACATATTTATTCTTACTTTACACAGACTTTAAGTTAATAATGCTTAAGATATACCACATATTTTAGACAAATGAATTTGTTGAGATTACTGTTAGACTTTGTGGTATGATCTCAACAGCAAAAGAGTGAATGATTCATCTATTATACAAATGGTGTATGAAACAAAATGAATATAAAACAGCATTTTAAAGTTAAAGAGTAAGTCAAAAAGTTTGATTTTTGAAAAACTACTGGTATGGTCCTTTAACAGCAGAAATCATTACTGCAAACTTCATCACCCTGCTTGATAAAAAAAAATGAAGCTAGAATTGCTGTTTCATATGTTTTTACAAAAGGTCAAAATTTCTGCAGAGCAATGGCGACGTCGCATTTTGCCGAGCGGGTCAGCAGCAGCAGCAGCAGCAGAGTGTCTGATACAAGGTCAGAGAGAGAGAGAGAGAGAGAGAGGGAGAGAGAGAGAGAGAGAGAGAGAGAGAAGCTGGCGGAGGTTTTTTTTGGCCAGCCTGCACTTTGCTTCGTCCTTGAAGCTCCTGTCAGGCTTCATTTCGGCTGAGTGAGCTGTTCCCTTCTCGGCGGTCGGATAGATGGCTGCCTAGCGCTCAGGGTGACAGCGATCGGCCCAAACAGCTCATTAAAGGCAGCTGAACTAGCAATGCCGTGCCCGTTTTAATGAGATACTGACAGTGACGAGTAGCTTTGTGCCTAAAGCGACTGTTCTCTGAGGTGAGTTATTATCTGTCACACAAACACATAAAGACATCAATCATGTTGGGACAGTCTGTATACAAGCCCCAATACACCCAAAACACCCAAAACATACTGGTGAACTTTTAAAATATTCCCTATGTAGTTTATAATAATATAAAAAAGTCATATATTGTATAAATTATAACTCTATTCTTGCTTAAACTGCACTTTTATTTATTTTTACATATGTTGCAATACTTTTGGTTAATAATTGAATTGTTTTATCGTCTTTTTATTGTATTTTTTATACATTTTATTATTTTTTTTATCATTCTATAGTTTTATCTTTTTATCAATTTTATTTGTTTGCTGGTTTTAGTCCGGCTTTTATTCAACGTCATCATTTATTTTACTTTTCTTTTGTCTCTTTATTCTATTTTTACTTTTTATAAACCCTTTTCTCTTATTCTCTCTTATTTTACTTTTTTAATTGTTTTATTTATTTACTTTTTTTATTTTAATTATTTTATTGAAGTTTTTCTGAACATTTATCATTCTTGTTTTCTCTTGTGTTCATTGGTCTCAATTGTTTTGTCTTTTAATTTGTTATTTTTTTTAATTCATTTTTCTTGATGTATTATAAAGCAGTTTGAAACACATTAACCTGTGTCAAAGGTGCTATATAAATAAAGTTTGATTGATTGATTGATTGTTACTAAGAGTGATATTTAGTATTTTTTTAATTATCACCATCTAAAACCATTATGTAATATTATGCTCATCTTCATAAAGCAGCATTTCATTCATCATCAACTCATAAGCCTGTCACAATAATTATCTACTTCTGGTACAATAACGTAATTATCTACATCATCATGTCTGTATATGGACTTATCCTATGAAACATGGACATGACCTTTGACCTCAGTATTGCTACACTTCACATTAGCAGCTAAGAGGCTATTCATGTCACATTAGCTAAGTGAGTAGTGTCCTCCATTCCTCACTGTGTTCATCCTGAGTGGAGACTGCAGGAGGATTAAAGGGAAATAACTCTGTACCCAAACATAATGGCAGTCTCCTTCCCCCTTTACATTATTATGCTATTATATTAGGTGATGAGACGCCATACAGGACTGAAATCCAGAGGTTGGTGGGGTAGTGTGCTGCAAACAATGTGGTCCTCAACACATCAAAAACCAAAGAACTGATCGTGGATTACAGGAGGAGGAAGCCTGTTCTTCAGTCCATCTAGGTGTCAAACTCATTCCACAAAGGGCCATGTGGCTGCAGGTTTTCATTCCAACCAAGCAGGAGCACACCAGGCTCGACTCACTTAATCAGCTGAACTCACTCTTCAGTCAGCTGATTGGTGCGCATGTGTGCTCCTGCTTAGTTGGAATGAAAACCTGCAGCCACATGGCCCTTTGTGGAATGAGTTTGACACGCCTGAATCAACGGGGAGGTTGTGGAGACGGTGCCCACCTATAAGTACCTTGGTGTGCACATAGACGCAGATATGGAGCACCAACACCTTGGAGGTTGTGAAGAAGGCCCAACAACGCCTCCACTTTCTTAGGATCATCAGTAGTGTCTAAAAAGACGGAGCTGCTGACAGTTTTCTACCGCTGTTCCATTGAGAGTGTGCTCACCTACTGTATCTCTTTGTGGTTCGCCAGCTGCTCATCAAAACTACCCAAAAAATCATTGGCCACCCTGTCCCCTCCCCGGAGGACCTCTACAACACTCGCTGTCTTAAGAGGGCAAGCAGCATCTTGAAAGATAGCACACACCCAGGACACCATGTGTTTGAACTGCAGGAGATTCAGGGCTTTAAAATCACGGACAAACAGACTGAGAGACAATTTTTTTTAACAGGGCAATAACAATACTAAATGCAAACATCTGACATGACTCATCTCTATTGCACTTTTATGCACTGCTACTTCTGTATTTATTTTAATGTGATTGATTGAACTTGCTTGTTTGCACGGGAGGGGATAGTAGTCCAATTTCGTTGTACTATTGTACTTGGTATGATTGTGCAATAACAATAAAGATTTATCTTATCTTATTATCATTATATCAGTGGTATAAAATTATCTTCAAATGACAATAATATCGTTTATCATGATTATGTCTGAGAGAATATATTGTCCAATAAAAGTAGTTATCGTGACTGGTGATGCGTGACTGGTGGAGGTGAATTATCTGCCTGAGAGACAAACACCATGTGGCTCCACTCCACAATCTTCTCCGAGAGCTTTTCCAGGACTGTTTTATGTTCTACGTGTGATGATTTGTGGTTTCTGTGCATTGACTGCTTCGTTGGGTCGTTAGTAATGCAGAGCTTGTATTTTCCCCAACATGTACATGCAAATTTAACATTTAACCAAACAGCCGCAGGGACTGTGGTGACTAAATTGCGTGTGTGTGTGTGTGTGTGCTGACTGATGATGCTGATTTTCTCTCACACACCACAGTTGGTTCAGTCAGCTGAGAATCAGCCACACACCAAAACTAATATAGCATACATTATTAATCACCTTAGAGTAGATATCTTTGCAAGTTTACCTCAGAGGTCAGATACAGAGCAGCTCGCCTGCAGCTGGTCGGGACTATAAATTATCAAAAAGCTTCATATCCTAATGTGAAAAATGATGGCTTATTATAAAGGTTCAGATATCTTCAGATAGAGCCGTCTTAGTATTGGCAGGGTCTCAGTTTCTTACTTTCGGAGAGATGACTTCACAATGCAACCCAGTATCATGCCAAAGTGTGTAATACACCCGCTGGTCACTAGGGCATTGCATGTCAGTGTCACGCTTTGTTTCTCACCAGCGTGTGGAGGACACGCTAACATGACCTTACACATAGACTGTATAAAAGAAATGGACGTAACATCCGTGACGTCACCCATTGGTTTGTGGACTGCTGCTCGGAAGCCAATAGTTTCGAATCTAGGCAGCGCCATCTTGAAAATTTCAGGTGCATGCTGGGAAAAATAAAAACACGGATTCTACTTATATGGGCATGAGGTGGGGCCATGGGCGGAGCAGGGAGGTTGCTATGGTTACGAGGGCTGGATCTCGAGGACATTGGTCAATCAACCTGTCAATCATGACGTAGCCACGCCCTAATGCATACCCTGCTTTATCGTCACATATAAAATCAGGGAGGCCAAAATGTCCCAAATGAACATCAGACTGCATTGAAGAAGGCTTTAAACTAGCGATTGAGACCATAAACACATTTTGAAAACGTTTACTGAGGTTAGAAATCAAGTGAGAAGTTGGTGAATTCTCCATTGACTTGTATAGAGACGGTCGCCCCCTGGTGGCCTTTTGATAGAATGCAGTTCTAAGTTACTTCCATGTTGGCCTCATTTCAGAGGACCAGAACCCCCCGCCTGGTTGCACAACGTCGTCTTAGTTGGTTTGATGGCTCGATGGATTAAACAGCTCTTGTATTTTTGTTGAGTTTGACCAATTCTTTACCAGATGATGACTAGGATGTAGATTTGTCATTTGCCAATTGAAAGAAGGACATAGAGATTTTGTTCTATGAAAGACGCCATGTGTGGTCATTTTCACAAAAAAACTGTATTAAATAATGTATGGCTTCATGTGTAGTCACCCTGTCACTGCAGACAATGACAGTTCAGTAAAATGAAATCTGTCTGACGTCACTATCGAGGTATGGCTGAGTGTCTTCTCCTTTCTTCAGGTTTAATAAGTAACGACTTGTTTTATTTTTAAACCAGGTAGAAAGGCTTATGCGTACCACGGAGCATAAGTGGATGTAAAGAAAGAGAGCTGTGTGACCCAAAACATACATGATCTGTTAGCTGACACATGAAGCCACAAATACACTCAGAGCCTTTGTGACTGTTGTAACTCGACAACTGAGCTTTCTGCACAGAGAAAGACTATCACTTTCAAATGGAGAGAAGTGTTGTATACTAAATTACACTTGATTTTCTGCCAAGTTGTGCAGTTGAAATTCAAGTAATTTGGGATTCTTACTATGGATTGTATAGAAAGATGGTGGTAGTAGTTTGTATTGTTAGTTTGAAGCCCAGAGATTCAGCTCATAGTCAGCAGCATCTTTTCCATTTGGAGCCAGGAGCTACTAACAGGAAAGGTATCATAATCGTGATCAAGTAACATTAAACTTAGTGAAATGTTGTGACAGTGTGGCTCAGTGTGAGAGAGCAGTGGGTGAACAAACTCTCAATCACAGCTGTCAATCAAGGCCCACATGGCACATTAAAGGCTATTATAAGTCTTCAAATCTTATTAATGGAGCAATAATTTCCAAAATGACCACCAGCAAACTTTTTAGAGAGCCTGAATTTAGAGATTGAGACCAGAATGACTCATTTTCTCTAGAGAGACGATTAAACTTTTTGAATGGGATGCACTGGGAAGGAAGGAAGGAAGAAAAGGAGGGAGGAAGGAAGGAAGGACAGAAGAGAGGAAGGAAGGAAGAAAAGGAGGGGGGGACAAAGGAGGGAAGGAAGGAAGGAAGGGAAGGAAGGATGGTGGAAAGAAGGAAGCAAGGAAGGTAGAAGGGAGGAAGAAAGAAGGAAAGGAGGGGGAAGGAAGGAAGGAGGGAAAGAAGGAAGGACGAAAAGGAGGGAGGGAGGGAGGGAGGGAGGAAAAAAGGAACGAGGAAGGAACGGTCAGAACAAATGGGGTCAATTTGACCCGGGAGGGTGGTAGGAAGGTTAAGGTACTACATCAGTGGTAATTGCCTCTTGGTTATGAACCTACATCATCAAACTCAATGCAAAGAAAATTCATATTTATACTCTTATTATTTCTAAGAGGTATAATAATAAAATGAATCTTCCTCTTTTTCACAGATATAGAACAGATTCATCTCTGCAGAGCTGAAGGGTTGGGGTTGTATTTGTGGCCGCGGCGGTGGCAGCGGTGTTACGCCTCGCTGAGCAGACAGGACGATAAGAGCTCATTGTCATATCAGAGGAGCGAAGCTGCCGTGTACATCATGAAAAATGCATGGGCTTTATCTTGGAGCACATTTGCATTACAGAGCCTCATCTTACCTGGCATCTCACGGCAGCATTACGACATTTGTGTGTGTGTGTGTGTGTGTGTGTGTGTGTAACTGAAAGGTCACAAATGCTTTCCCCAAACAACTAATATGTCAGTGAAGTGCCATTAGTCCTGTCAGTGAAGTGAAGTGATATGAGAATGCACCTGCTTATCTTCCTCTTCCTCTTTCTCTTTATTGCACAAACACTGCATTATACTCCAGGTAATTAATAAGATGATGTGATGGTATGCCCAACAATTAGCAAACAGTTGCTAATTTGCAGTTGCTAATCAACATTATCATTGGTTTTGAGTCGTGTCTCTGTCCACCTGCTGAATGTAAAGTCTAATATTCACTCTCTTTTAGCTCTGTTTTTACACTCTACCAACCAAATCTAAATGCTCCACTATGTTCACCAGCTAGTTACCTACCTACTTACCACTGTGTGTGTTTGCTGTTTGGTGCTGAGCAGATAGTGAACAGTAGGCTTTTTAAAACGACACTGTGAGAGAGCTGAGATTGAATGGCTCTCTCAAAGGCCACCAGGGGGCGACCGTTTTGATGTCAAAAGGACTTCCGTCTCAATACAAGTCAATGGATAATTCACCAACTTCTGACTTGATTTGCAACCTCAGTAAACGTTTTCAAAATGGGTTTATGGTCTCAATCGCTAGGAAGCCAATAGTTTCAGATCTGGGCAGCGCCATCTTGAAAATTTCAGGTGCATGCTGGGAAAAATAAAAACACGGATTCTACTTGTATGGGCATGAGGCGGGGCCATGGGCGGAGCGGGGAGGTTGCTATGGTTGCGAGGGCTGGATCTCGAGGACATTGGGCAATCAACCTGTCAATCAGGACGTAGCCACGCCCTAATGCATACCCTGCTTTATCGTCACATATAAAATCAGGGAGGCCAAAATGTCCCAAATGAACATCATACTGCATTGAAGAAGGCTTTAAACTAGCGATTGAGACCATAAACACATTTTGAAAACGTTTACTGAGGTTAGAAATCAAGTGAGAAGTTGGTGAATTCTCCATTGACTTGTATAGAGACGGTCGCCCCCTGGTGGCCTTTTGATAGAATGCAGCTCTAAGTTACTTCCTGGTTGGCCTCATTTCAGAGGACCTGAACTCCCCGCCTGGCATAAACACAGATGTCACATCAGGCTCATAGAAGCATCCTATATGGCAGAGCTGTAGTGCCTTTTCAACCAATTACATTACCTGGATTGTGTTGTGACTTGTCTCTTTGCTGCCTCCTCCTCCTGTCAGGCCTCCCGTGTTGTCCGTGACCCGTCCACTTTAGGACAGTAATGAATGCCGACCTGCTGTCGCCTCGGGGGCCGATCTGCCCACTCTTTTCTCTGCTTGCCCTCTGAATCATCTGCTCCCCTCACGCTGCTGTTTGTGTCACTGGCTATGCTAATACCCAGAAGAATATATGCTAATGCTATGCTAATGAATATTCATGAACGTATTGGAATACATTCAGGATGACAGTTTGGAGCCGAGACTCGATGTTACAGAGGGAAGGTGCAGCCAAACTTTGTGACTGCTCTGTCTGAACTTCCTGTCAGAGTGACTCACCAGGTGACCCGAGGCAGAATATGAGGTTGCTGGTTTGATCTCTGGGGGATCAGAGCTAGCAGGAGGCTCTGGATCCCAAACTTTAAAAATGGTACAAATTCAGCTCATGACACCTCACATTAAATATTTCTTAAAGCAAAGGATGATTCTTACTTCCTTTGGCCGTTTAATGGGAATCTTTAATGGGAGCTGAAACCTGCTGCAAGTTATGTTTAGTCGATTAATCAATTTTGATGATTGATAGAAAAATGATCTGGAACAATTTGGATAATCTAATAATCATCTGTCATTTTTTAGGCAAAAATCCTTCCTTCCTTCCCTCCTCTCCCCCCTCCTTCTCTCCTCTCTTTCTTTCCTTCCCCTCTCTTCCTTTGTCCTTCTTTCCTTCCTTCCTCCCTTCACCTTTTCCTTTCTCCCTCCCTCCCTCCTACCTTCCTTCCTTCCATCTGTCCTTCCTCCCTCCCCCCTTCTCTCTTTCTTTCCTCCCCCCTACATTCATTCATTCCTTCCTTCCTTCCTTCCATCTGTCCTTCCTCCCTCACCCCTTCTCTCTTTCCTTCCTCCCCCCTACCTTCCTTTCTTCCTTCCTTCCTTTCCTTCCTCCCTTCTTTCCTTTCCTTCCTCCCTCTACCTTCCTCCCTTCCTTTGTCCTGCTTTCCTTCCTCCCTTCACCTTTTCCTTTCTCCCTCCCTCCTTCTCTCTTTCTTTCCTCCCCCCTACCTTCCTTCCTCCCTCCCTCCTATCTTTCTTCCTTCCTTCTTTCCTCTGTCCTTCCTTCCTTCCTTCCTCTCTCTGTCTCTCCCTCCCTTCCTTCTTTCCTTTCCTTCCTTCCTTCCTTCCTTCCTTCCTCTCTCCCTCCCTTCCTCATGACCAGAATGACTGAAATTCATCACAGAACGGTTTATACTTTCATTGTTCGATATGATTTTATTGCCCCCCTCAGAACTATGACATCACATCCTTTATCGGTCCATTAACATCATCTTTCCTTTAGTACAAGGTGTGAATGTGTTCAACTGTATGTGAAACAAAGCGTTGCTGATAAACAGCGTATGTACTCACACAGTGTGGCCAATTCTTTCTTTGACCTTTATTTTAATGCAGCCTTCAGTTTTATTCATGGTTTGTTAAACTGATCACACACACACATGCTTTTTTCTTTTCACACCTGGATCTCATTTACATATGTTGATAGCCTAACCTTGGCTGTGATAAAGTTTTTAACCTTTATTTATTCATAAGTTTTTCCAGCAGTGTCATACTTCATATTGTCTCAGTGCCAAAGTTTCACCTTTTAGAGGAAATTCACCAACAAAGACCAGTTATGACTTTAAAGATTTAATGCAACAATAGTAGAGTAAGGATGCTCGATATTGGCTTTTCTGCCGATATCCGATATTCCGATATTGTCCAACTCTTTATTTCCAACCCGATACCGGTATATGCAGGCTTTTTACACCAAAACTGTTAGGTAACGACTAGGGCTGTCAGTGTTAATCGCGATTAGATTAATGCAATCCATAACGCGTTAATGTTTTTTAAATTGCATTTTAATGTTGCAAGCCTTTTTGTCCCTTCTACTCCCCCGTAGACGGCTCCTCTAGCTGTAGCGCTATGCTTTGAAGTGGCCTCCTGCAGTAAACCTACCGCGCTGATGGAAAGTAAGAGAGCTACTGGACTTTTGAACGGCTTGTTTAACTTTAAAACACTTCCAGACGCTTCAGTTGACAAGTCAAAAGTAAAATGCAACCTGTGTCAAACGGAGTTTAACTACCACCAGAGTACGTGGAGTTTGAGTTAGCACCTCCACGCTAAACACCCAGGTGCAGCCAAGCGAGCCTCAGCTCCACCAAAGGACCATTTTGGAGTGTGGGAGTCGCAGCAGAGCCGTGATTGATTCCCAGTTAAGACACTCTGGTAAGAAATGCTTTACATTATGGGCTTAAAACTGCCTTCAAATGGAAAATAACAGGATTTTAAAACATGCAATTCAAAACGCGATTAATCAAGATTAACTATGGAATTCTGCGATTAATCTCGATTAAACAAATTAATCGTTTCACAGCCCTATTAACAACATATCTCCTACTGTGGAATTTAACACTAAGACACTTCATGTTGCTTTCTCTTTAATCTGTCATCCATCTGTACACCAGAGCAAAGATCCTGAGCTTCTCCACTTCAATTTCTCCTGTTTTTTGAAACCTGCCAACTCATCACCTCACGTTTTCGACCTTGCAGCAGTCAGACCTCAGATGAAGTCCAGGTAATGCTTTTGTGATTTTTTTATCTCTGAGCAAACACAAGCGATCCTCTCAGCCTCAGATATGTGAAGAGCTGAGATGGCGCAGGGAGACGATGGGGGCCGTCAGCTGCTCTTAGGCTCCAATAAAAGCTTCCTCAAACAGAGATGCTCTCCGCGCGCTTCACTGGAGACGAGCTGGAATATTCTTTAGAAAAAGCCTTTTTCTAAAAGTGGGGTCAGAGCGTCAGAGACAGGGCCGAACCATCAAATAGAAATCTTTGTGTTTCATTATTAATAAAGCTGTTGGTTCTGCTCGGAGCTCTGCAGGAGGGGGAGGAAGTCTCAACCAGCTGATGTTGCTCACAGGACTGTTTCTATGCTACTAATGATACAGCTTCCAATTATTTCCTTCCTTCTTTCCTCCTTCCTTCCTTCCTTACTTCCTCCCTTACTTCCTCCCTTCCTCCCTTCCTTTCTTTGTCCTTCTTTCCTTCCTTCCTTCCATCTGTCCCCCCCCCTTCTCTCTTTCTTTCCTCCCCCCTACCTTCCTCCCTTCCTTCCTTTCCTTCCTCCCTCCCTCCTATCTTTCTTCCTTCCTTCTTTCCTCGGTCCTTTCCTTCCTTCCTCCCTCCCTCCCTCCCTCCTTCTGTCTTTCTTTCGTCCCCCTACCTTCCTCCCTTCCTTTGTCCTTCTTTCCTTCCTTTTTTTGTTTTTTTGTTATCTGAGTTTGAACTTTAACCTTTGTGTCGTCCTCTCGGGTTAAATTGACCCCGTCTGTTTTCACTGTTTCTTCTTTCCTCCTTCCTTCCTTCCTTACTTCCTCCCTTCCTTCCTTCCTTCCATCTGTCCCCCCCACTCTCTTTCTTTCCTCCCCCCTACCTTCCTACCTTCCTTTCTTTCCTTCTTCCCTTCCTTTGTCCTTCTTTCCTTCCTTCCTCCCTTCCTTTGTCCTTCTTTCCTCCCCCTACCTTCCTTCCTTTCCTTCCTCCCTTCCGTCTTTCCTTTCCTCCCCCTACCTTTCCTTCCTCCCTTCCTCCTTCTCTCTTTCTTTCCTCCCTCTACCTTCCTCCCTTCCTTTGTCCTTCTTTCCTTCCTTACTCCCTTCACCTTTTCCTTTCTCCCTCCCTCCCTCCCCCCTCTTACCTTCCTTCCTTCCTTATTTCCTCCATCCTTCCTTCCATCTGTCCTTCCTCCCTTCCTTCTTTTTCTCTGTCCTTCCTCCCTCCTTCCCTCCATCTATCCTTCCTCCCTCCCCGCTTCTCTCTTTCTTTCCTCCCCCCTACCTTCCTTCCTTTACTTTCCTTTCCTCCCTTCCTTCTTCCCTCCTTTCCTTATTTAAGTCTCAACCAGCTGATGTTGCTCACAGGACTGTTTCTATGCTACTAATGATACAGCTACCAATTATTTCCTTCCTTCTTTCCTCCTTCCTTCCTTCCTTCCTTTGTCCTTCTTTCCTCTGTCCTTCCTCCCTCCCCTCTTCTCTCCTTCTTTCCTCCTTCCTTCCATCTGTCCCGCCCTTCTCTCTTTCTTTCCTCCCCCTACCTTCCTACCTTCCTTTGTCCTTCTCTCCTTCCTTCCTCCCTTCACCTTTTCCTTTCTCCCTCCCTCCCTCCTACCTTCCTTCCTTCCTTCCATCTGTCCTTCCTCCCTTCCTTCTTTTTCTCTGTCCTTCCTCCCTCCTTTCCTTCCTTCTTTCCTCTGTCCTTCATTCCTTCCTTTCCTTCCTCCCTCCTGTCCTTCCTTCCTTTCCTCCTCCCCTTCCTTCTTCCTTCCTCCCTCTCTCCTTTCCTTCCTGCCTCCTCCCTCCCTCCTTTCCTTCCTTCCTTCCTTCCTTCCTTCCTTTCTCCCTCCCTTCCTTCCTTCCTTCCTTCCTTCTTCTTTCCTTCTTCCTTCCTCCTTCCCTTCCTTCCTTGACTCGAGGCCAACAGGAGCTTTAAGGATAGAGGAAGTTGTATACCTGAACATATGTGTGATCTAAATTTAAAACCTACATACATACGCTACTCTGCAAAAAGTTTTAAGCACTAAAAGTAAAAGTGAAGATGCCGTGAATAGTTTCCATTCATCGTCGAGCAGAGTGCACTCAGTTTATCTCCTCCAGGTGAGTCTCTCTTTACTGTCAGGATAGCAGCCAAGAAAACAAAACACACACATTTATTTATTTTTATCTCGTATCGTGCCTTTAACTTCCAAAAATTGTGAATCACTGCGACCGTGAGAGGTTGGTTGAGCATGCAGACGCTAAAAATATGAAGCGGTTGGGTTCACAGTAGTATGTGAGATTATTATTTAACATGGCTACAAACTGCTGAGTCACTTCTTTAACTTATTGTTTCAGTATAAAGTTATATTACAAACACTAAAACACAGTAATATGCAGAATCACAGTGTCACATCATGTCAATCTGTTCCAGTTTTTAACCCTCCTGTTGTCCTCGAGTCAAGGGAGGAAGGAAGGAAGGAAGGAAGGAAGGAGGGAGGAAGGAGGGAAGGGAGGGAGGAAGGAAGAGAGGAAAGGGGGAAGGAAGGAAGGGAGGGAGGGAGTAAGGAAAGAGGCAAGGGAAGGGGGAAGGAAGGAAGGATGGGAGGGAGGAAGGAAGAGAGGAAGGAAGAGAGGAAGAAGGGAAGGGAGGAAGGAAGAGAGGAAGAAGGGAAGGGAGGGAGGAAGAAGGAAGGAAGGTAAGGGAGGAAGGAAGGAGGGAAGGGAAGGAAGGTAAGGGGGAAGAAAGTAATATGAATCACAGTGTCACATCATGTCAATCTGTTCCAGTTTTTAACCCTCCTGTTGTCCTCGAGTCAAGGGAGGAAGGAAGGAGAGAAGGGAGGGAGGAAGGAAGAGAGGAAGAAGGGAAGGGAGGGAGGAAGGAAGAGAGGAAGAAGGGAAGGGAGGGAGGAAGAAGGAAGGAAGGTAAGGAAGGAAGGAAGGAAAGAAAGGGGGAAGGAAGGAAGGAAGGGAGGGAGGAAGGAAGGAAGGAGGGAAGGGAGGGGGGAAGAAAGAGATAAGGAGGGAGGAAGGGCATACGGAAGGAAGGGAGGAAAGGAGTGAGGAAGGAAGGAAGGGAGGAAAGGACAGGAGGAAGGATGGAAGGGAGGGAGGAAAAAAGGAACAGTCAAAAGAGACAGGGTCAATTTGACCCGGGAGGATGACAGGATGGTTAAGGGTCTGTTGTCAGCTAATTTTTTTTTTTACTTTCACTTCTTTAACTTATTGTGTCAGTATAAAGTTATATTACAAACACTCAAACACAGTAATATGAATCACAGTGTCACATCATATCCCTCCTGTTGTCCTCGAGTCAAGGGAGGAAGGAAGGAAAGGAGGAAGGGAGGGAGGGAAGGAAGGGAAGGAAGGAGTGAAGGGAGGGAGGAAGAAGGGAGGAAGGAAGGGAAGGGAGGAGGAGGGAGGGAGGGAAGGGAAGGATGGATGGAAGGGAGGGAAGAAAAAAGGAACAGTCAAAAGAGACGGGGTCAATTTGACCTGGGAGGACGACAGGAGCGGTTAGGGTCTGTTGTCAGCTGTTCTTTTAACGTCTGAGAACAAATAATATATGATGTCTGAGATCTTATTTCATAATAAAAAAAATGTTTACTCTTTAAAAAAATACATACAGGAGCACTTCTCTGTTCCCATTATATTAACATTTATATTAACATTTTTCCTTTTTTTTCTATCCTGAGGGAACTGTGGAGAGTTCAGTATTTTAAGATTGTGTGTTTTTTCCTGTTTAACATCACCAAAGATTATTTTCTAGCTTCTATCCCACATAGTTTGTCTTAGTTGTTTAAATAAACAGCATCTAATTATTAGCCATAAAGGGCAGATCTGCAATTTCTTCTTCATAATTTCTGTGCATTTTTACTGACTCCAGCTATCACAGGATCATCTCTCTGTTCATTTGCTTTATCACTATCTCTCCTGTCATTGCAGATCCTGCCAATAATCTCTACCCTGCAATCACCTGAGCTTCCTCACAGCTGGCCCTCATCATCCTCATCATGCTCCCACTCAGTCCCACTTTTACATACAGCCCTTCCTCCTCTACTCTGTTAGATTGTAAAGCCTCATGCTCTGCTCTCATCCTGCCTGAAACTTCACAGTGTTTTGCTAGAGGTTTTTTTTTTGGACCTCTTTTTTTTATGAATGATCTCAAAAATGCAAAGATGAGGAGAATCAGGAGTTCTTTCTTAATGCACGTTTAATTACGAGCTCAGATCAACCGTCTACATCAGGGGTGTCAAACATGCGGCCCGTGGGCCAGAACCGGCCCGCTGAGGAGTCCAATCCGGCCCACTTTCCTTCCTGCCTTCTCTTCCTTCTATCTGTCTTTCACTCCTTCCTTACTTTCGTCTGTCCTTCCTCCCTTCCTTCCTTCCTTCAATCTTTCCTTCCTTCCTTCCTTTCTTTCTTTCATCTTTCCTTACTGTCTTCTCTCCTCTTCCTTCCATCCTTCCATCTTTTCTTCCTTCGTCCCTTCCTTCGATCCTCCCTTTCTTCCTTCCGTCTTTTCATCCTGTCTTGTCTTCCATCCTTCCATCTGTCTTTCCTTACTGTCTTCTCTCCTCTTCCTTCTATCCTTCTTTCTTTTCATCCTGACTTCTCTTCCTTGCTTCCATCTGTCTTTCCTTCCTTCCTTCCTTCCTTCCTTCCTTCCTTCCTTCCTTCCGGCCCACAAAAGATCAAATTGGGCTGTATGTGGCCCTTGAATGTAGATGAGTTTGACACCTCTGGTCTACATGCATGAGACAAATGACAAAGATACTTATACTATTACTAGTATGTCAGGTATCATAGACAGAATATGATCTAGGTCATTTGCTGCCCTGCCAAATATTCTTGTCCTATAAGTCATCATTCTCCAGTAAACTTAGCACACTGCAAAAAATAAGACTTTTGAAACTTTTTTTTTGTAAAAAGAGAGGTTTCAGCAGTAGTTGTGTTCAGCTGTCTTTACAATAAGGAAAACAATCTTTTGCCTTTGCTTGAATCATTTGTAATCTATTGCTTTACCTTGTTACTGGTTAAATACAAGCTTGATATTATCTGGAAGTTGGATTGGATTGGGGAATAAAGCCGAGCAGAAAGCAGAAACATAATCATCTAACTTCTCCTCGGCCTGAACAGCTCTCTCTCTGTGTACGTCAGCTAAACGCCTACAAAGCTAACAGCCTGGAGGAGATGTGTGTGTGTGTGTGTCTTTTAAAAATTACATTACACACCGTTAACCGCTGAAAAACAAACCCAACAAAGTCAGAACAGAGCTCAGAGACAAGAGGAAGACCGGCTTCTCTCTCCTCTGTTTGGTCTGAAGGTTGAGGGCCTTTTTGTTTGTGCAGCGTTTGAACGGATCCAGACTCCCGAGCTCCGCCGGCCCCGAGCCGCCACCGATGACGCAGGACGAGGGGCGAGGAGCGGGCGGTCTGACATCACGAGCCGTAACATGAGGATAACTCTATATATTTTATAAACATTGTGGGATTTGGTGGGAAAAGGCCGGGGAGGGCTAATGCGGTGGATCATGCTAACATCACATTTCCCCCCGTCGCTCCGCTGCATTTTTAAAGGAGATCCAGCTTAAGCCTCGAAGTTCACCACAAACACTGAGGGCCTTCACACGGCGGCCGCGTCGAGCCATCCAGGAGCCTGACCCTCTCCTCACAGACAACCTGCAGCCTGATGAAATGATAATAAAGCTGCCGGCTGCCAGAGGCTCCCTCCCTAGACTAAACAAGCAGGCAGAAACAGTAGACACCTGTAAAGCTCGCGGGTCGGGATCAATGGAGGAAGTCTGAGTCTCTCTGACGTTCACACAGCTGGAGGAGACACACTGGAGACGCTTTTCACACGTTTAACACTAAAAGTTGAGAAGCTGCTGCCTGCAACACTTTGTGAAATCTGGACTTTTAACAGCCTCCTGATGAAAATGTAAGAGTTTAAGAAGCAGTTATGAACCATAAAAAACACCAAAACTATTATTTTAATCAGCTTTTTAGAACATTTGCTGAGGTTTTATTATGTAAGGCTGCAATTATTTTAACTTCTCTGCCCTTCCGTCCTTCCTTCTTTCCTTCCTCCCTCCCTCCTTCCTTCTTTCCTCTGTCCTTCCTTCACAAACCCTGTAAACCAGCTCTGATCCTGGTCTTTGTGACTTTAAATGAAGACGTCAGGGAGGAAGGAAGGAAGGAAAGGAGGGAGGAAAGGAAAGAATGGAAGGAAAAAAGAAAGGAAGGGGGGGGGAAGGAAGGAAAGAAGGGAGAAGAAAGGAAGGACAGAAGGAAATAAGGAAGGAAGGAAGGAATGAATGGAGGAAGGAACCCTTTAAATTTAAACTAAACCACATGGACACAAGAAAGGAAGGACGGAAGGAAAGAAGGAAGGAAGGAAGGAAGGAAGGAAGGAAGGAAGGAAGGAAGGAAGGAAGGAAGGAAGGAAGGACAGTCAGATTCACAAACCCTGTAAACCAGCTCTGATCCTGATCCTGGTCTTTGTGTCTTTAAATGAAGACGTCAGGTTGGGTATGAACAGCATCAGCTCATCTTTGTGATTGAAGTGAATCCTCCTCTCATCCTCCTCTCATCTGAACCCAGAGTGGAGAGGGTTTTATGGCTCCCCAGCGTTCGGGACTTCAACCCTGCAGCCTCCACAAATCAATATCCTCTCCGGCCGCAGAGCTCAGCGGTCTATCAAAGTGTATCGAGCTGCTCTCCTCTCCTCTCGTCTCCTCTCCTCTCGTCTCCTCTCCTCTCGTCTCCTCTCCTCTCCTCTCCTCTCCTCTGATGGATCTGATGGATCAGACATGAATGGTTATTGCTGTGATTATTAGGAGAGAAGCTCTGAAGCAGCCAGCGTAGCCTCGCTGCCAACAAGTTATATTTAAAAGTAAATATCAACCTTCCTGTCGTAAACCCGGGTCAAACTGACCCCGTCTGTTTATTACGTCTTTCCTTCCTTCCTTCCTTCCTTCCTCCCTTCCTTCCTTCCTTCCTCCCTTCCTTCTTCCTTCCTTCCTTCCTCCCTCCCTCCCATCCTTCCTTCCTTCTTCATCCCTTCCTTCCTTCCTCCCTCCCATCCTTCCTTCCTCCTTCCTTCCTTTTTTCCTTTGTCCATCTTTCCTTCCTTCCTTCCTAAACCAAATAATTGCACAGCAGGTTTTCATGTAGTAAACTTGTATATCTGTGTTTCTTGGTCTCCAGTGTCTCGTTGTGGATGCTGCTGCAGCTGTGTAGAGACTCTGTGTGGATGCTCCTGAGGGAGGAGGAAACATGGAGTCGGGCCGCTGCTGCTTCGTGTTCTGGATGATGTTCCTCCCTCCTTTTCTTTCTGTCCTCCTTCCTCTCTTCCTTCTTTCCTTTCCTCCCTGCCATCCTTCCTTCCTTCTTCCTCCCTTCCTTCCTTCTTCCTCTCTCCTTTCCTTCCTCCCTCCCTTCCTTCCTTCTCCCTTCCTTCTTTCCTTCTTCCTCCCTCCTTTCCTTCCTCCCTCCCATCCTTCCTTCCTTCTTCCTCCCTTCCTCCCTCCCTTCCTTCCTTCCTCTGTCCTTCCTCCCTCCCATCCTCCCTTCCGTCCTTCTTCCTCCCTCCCTAACCCTCCCTCCCTCCTTCTCTTACTGTCCTCCTTCCTCCCTTCCTTCTTTCCTCTGTCCTTCCTTCCCTTTCCTTCATCCCTCCCTTTCTTCCTCACTCCCATCGTTCCTTCCTTCTTCCTCCCTCCCTCCCTCTCTCTCTTCCTTCCTTCATGTAGTAAAGTTGTATATCTGTGTTTCTTGGTCTCCAGTCTCTCGTTGTGGATGCTGCTGCAGCTGTGTAGAGACTCTGAGTGGAAAGCCTGAGGGAGGAGGAAACATGGAGTCGGGCCGCTGCTGCTTCATGTTCTGGATGATGTTCTTCCCTCCTCTCTTTCTGTCCTCCTTCCTTCCTTTCCTTCCTTCCTTCTTCATCCCTCCCTAACCCCCACTCCCTCCTTCTCTTACTGTCCTCCTTCCTCTCTCCTTTCCTTCCTCCCTCCCTTCCTTCCTTCTTCCTCCCTTCCTTCCTTCTTCCCTCCCTCCTTCTCTTACTGTCCTCCTTCCTTCCTTCCTTTCCTTCCTTCCTTCCTTCCTTCCTTCCTTCCTTCTTCCTTCCTCCCTTCCATCCTTTCCTTCCTTCTTCCTCTCTCCTTTCCTTCCTCCCTCCCATCCTTCCTTCCTTCTTCCTCCCTTCTTTCCTCTGTCCTTCCTTCCTTTCCTTCATCCCTCCCTTTCTTCCTCACTCCGATCCTTCCTTCCTTCTTCCTCCCTTCCTTCTTCCTCCCTCCCTAACCCTCCCTCCCTCCTTCTCTTACTGTCCTCCTTCCTCCCTTCCTCCCTCCCTTCCTTCCTTCATGTAGTAAAGTTGTATATCTGTGTTTCTTGGTCTCCAGTCTCTCGTTGTGGATGCTGCTGCAGCTGTGTAGAGACTCTGAGTGGATGCTCCTGAGGGAGGAGGAAACATTAAGTCGGGCCGCTGCTGCTTCGTGTTCTGGATGATGTTCCTCTCTCCTTCTCTTTCTGTCCTCCTTCCTTCCTTTCCCTCCTTTCCTTCCTCACTCCCATCCTTCCTTCCTTCTTCCTCCCTTCCTCCCTCCCTCCTTTCCTTCATCCTCCCTTCCTTCCTTCTTCCTCCCTCCCTCCCTAACCCTCCCTCCCTCCCTCCTTCTCTTACTGTCCTCCTTCCTCCCTTCCTTCTTTCCTTTCCTTCCTTCCTCCCTCCTTCTCTTACTGTCCTCCTTCCTCCCTTTCTTCTTTCCTCTGTCCTTCCTTCCTTTCCTTCATCCCTCCCATTCTTCCTCACTCCCATCCTTCCTTCTTCCTCCCTCCCTCCTTTCCTCCCTTCCTTCCTTCTTCCTCCCTTCCTCCCTCCCTTCCTGCCTCCCATCCTTCCTTCCTTCCTTCCTTCCTCCTACCTTCCATCCATCCTCCCTCTCTCCTTCCTTCCTTCCTTCCTTCCTTCCTTCCTTCCTTCCTTCCTCCTACCTTCCATCCATCCTCCCTCTCTCCTTCCTCCCTTCCTTCCTCCCCTCCCTCCCTGTATCTGTGTTTCTTGGTCTCTAGTCTCTCGTTGTGGATGCTGCTGCAGCTGTGTAGAGACTCTGAGTGGAAAGCCTGAGGGAGGAGGAAACATGGAGTCGGGCCGCTGCTGCTTCGTGTTGTGGATGATGTGCCTCCCTCCTCTCTTTCTGTCCTCCTTCCTCCCTTCCTTCTTTCCTCTGTCCTTCCTTCCTTTCTTTCATCCCTCCCTTTCTTCCTCACTCCCATCCTTCCTTCCTCCTTCCTCCCTCCCTAACCCTCCCTCCCTCCTTCTCTTACTGTCCTCCTTCGTCCCTTCCTTCTTTCCTCTGTCCTTCCTTCCCTTTCCTTCATCCCTCCCTTTCTTCCTTCCTTCTTCCTCCCTCCCTCCCTCCCTTCTTTCCTCTGTCCTTCTTTCCTTCCTTCCTCCCTCCCTGTATCTGTGTTTCTTGGTCTCCAGTGTCTCGTTGTGGATGCTGCTGCAGCTGTGAGGAGACTGTGTGGATGCTCCTGAGGGAGGAGGAAACATGGAGTCGGGCCGCTGCTGCTTCGTGTTGTGGATGATGTTCTGATTGAAAGAACAAGCTCTCTCATCAGTCACAGCGAGGCAGTGAACTACGGGAAGCTTGTGACGGATACAAAGCAGAGCGACGTGGCGTCTGCCTGGTATCATGGTGTTGTGTCACATTAAGGATTCTGCAGCTCAAGTCAAGTTTATGAACTGGAGTGGAACAAATCCTGGAGGACACAGATCCTCGCCTGCTGCTGCTGGAGGAGGAAAAGATGAAGCTAAGCAGAATAAACGCAGAGCAAAGAAGAGAGAGACATGAATCCACTTCATAAATACACTAAATACATACTGAACACTCACACTCAGAGACTAGAGGAGTAGAAACACTGCTTCTACTGATATTAACCCTTCTACTGTCCTCAAGTCAAGGGAGGAAGGATGGAAGGGAGGAAGGAAAGGAGGGAGAAAGGGAGGATGGAAGGGAGGAAGAAAGAAGGAAGGAAGGAAGGAAGGAGGCAGGGAGGAAGGAGGGAAGGAAGGAAGGAAGGTAGGAGGGAGGGAGGGAGAAAGAAGGAAGGAAGGAGGAAAGAAGGAAGGAAGATATGAGGGAGGGAGGGAGGGAGGGAGGGAGGAAGGAAGGATGAAGGGAGGAAGAAGGAAGGAAGGAAGGAAAGAGGGGCGGAGGAAAGATGGAGGGAGGGAGGAAGGAAGGAAGGGAGAAAGGAAGGAAGGAAGGAAAGAGGGACGGAGGAAAGAAGAACGGAGGAAAAAAGGAAGGAAGAAAGGTAGGAGGGAGGGAGGAAGGAAGGATGGAGGGAGGGAGGAAGGATGGAGGGAGGGAGGAAGGATGGAGGGAGGGACGGAGGAAGGAAGGATGGAGGGAGGGACGGAGGAAGGAAGGAAGAGTCTAAACAGACGGGGTCAATTTGACCCGGGAGGACGACACAAAGGTTAATAGCACTGGTCAAACATTGCTTACATATTGTTGAGGGTCAACATTTTGTGGGACTCATCCTAATATGACCCACACTATACAATAACGGACATATACATATTTAAACATATGCACATTAACAGTTTTGACCACTATTTATGAAAAAGACAAAAACAAACTCAGCATTCAAAAATGTTCTTTAAAATGTTCTCCTGGACCATAAAATATTGATTGTGAACGTCTTTTTTTCCATGAGATTAATGACACAGAAGCATTAATTAAACATGTATTAATGACTGATGTTGAGTTTATTGGTGTAGTAGAGACTAATTATGAGTCAGAACATGAACAGGGTTAACTAAAACTATTAATTTATAATGTCATTTATAATTTATAATGTGTTTTACAAGATGTGCAAAAGAGGATATGTTGCATTTTTCATCCATAACTAAACAGATGAAAGGATTACTGAGCTTGCTACCGGATACACGCTCAGGGGCTACGAGGGTTCAGGGGCTATGAGGGTTCAGGGGCAACGAGGGGTTCAGGGGCTACGAGGGTTCAGGGCCCCAAGGGTTCAGGGGACACGAGGGTTCAGGGGCTACGAGGGTTCAGGGCCACGAGGGTTCAGGGGACACGAAGGTTCAGGGGCTACGAGGGTTCAGGGGCTACGAGGGTTCAGTGGACACGAGGGTTCAGGGGCCCCGAGGCCAGAGTAGCGTAGTGCCATCACCATGTATAACCCCGTATATAGACAGTAAATGTAGTGTTAGCAGCACACTGGAGGCGTTCAGGTACAGTGGTGAGCGTGGGTCACCCGTACATTGGAGGCATAGACTGTATAAAAGAAATGGACGTAACATCTGTGACGTCACCCATTGGTTTGTGGACTGCTGCTCGGAAGCCAATAGTTTTGAATCTAGGCAGCGCCATCTTGAAAATTTCAGGTGCATGCTGGGAAAAATAAAAACACAGATTCTACTTATATGGGCATGAGGCGGAGTCATGGACGGAAGTATGGGCGGGGCCAACGGCGGAGCAGGGAGGCTGCGATTGGTTCCAAGGGCTGGATCTGGAGGACATTGGTCAATCAACCTGTCAATCAGAACGTAGCCACGCCCTAATGCATACCCTGCTTTATCGTCACATATAAAATCAGGGAGGCCAAAATGTCCCAAATGAACATCATACTGCATTGAAGAAGGCTTTAAACTAGCGATTGAGACCATAAACACATTTTGAAAACGTTTACTGAGGTTAGAAATCAAGTGAGAAGTTGGTGAATTCTCCATTGACTTGTATAGAGACGGTCGCCCCCTGGTGGCCTTTTGATAGAATGCAGCTCTAAGTTACTTCCTGGTTGGCCTCATTTCAGAGGACCAGAACTCCCCGCCTGGTTGGAGGTGAAAAAAAAGAAAATGAACACTTCGGGTCGGTGCAGACAGCTGTGTAGAATTAAATTAGAGCGTATCTGTGGCGTGTGATATGTACGATATGAACACGTCTGACCTGCTTGCTGTCTAGACAACGGGGGAAAGGGCAGAGGAAGAGGAGGAAGGTGTTTGGGAACATTTAAAGAGAGGTTGTTTAAAAAAGGTCAGCAAACAGGAGCAGATGCACAAAGAAACCAACGAAAGTGAAGTTACTGGTAGTCTCATTTATGGTCTAATGTTAAAACATCCATCCTTCCTTTCTCCTTTCCTTCCTTCCTTCCTTCTTCCCTTCCTCCCTCCTTTCCTTCCTTCTTCCTCCCTTCCTTTCTCCCTCCCTCCCTTCCTTCCTTCTTCCTCCCTTCCTTCCTTCCTTCCTTCCTCCCTTCCTTTCTATCCTTCTTCCTCCCTCCGTCCTTTCCTTCTTTCTTCCCTCCCTCCCTTTCTTCCTTCTTCTTCCCTTCCTTCTTCCTCCCTCCCTCCCTTCCTTCCTCCCTCCTTTCATTCCTTCTTCCCTTCCTCCCTCCCTTCCTTCCTTCCTCCCTCCCTTCTCCTTTCCTTCCTTCTTCCTCCCTTCTCCCCTTCCCCCCTCCTTCCCTTCCTTCTTCCTCCCTTCCTTTCTCCCTCCCTCCCTTCCTTCCCTTCCTTCTTCCTCCCTTCCTTTCTCCCTCCCTCCCTTCCTTCTTCCTCCCTTCCTTCCTTCTTCCTCCCTTCCTTCCTTCAAGGACAACAGGAGGGTTAAACCAATATCTGAACCAGAACCAGCAGTCCAATCAGCAGCAGGAACCACAAGGCTGATTTAAAGTAGAAATGTACTGTTTCCATGTTAGAAAAACTTCCCAGTCCTCGAGCAGAAGCTCCGACACACTGAATGCAACGTCCATATTGGACTTTGCCTCATCAGTGCTGACCTGCCACCTGACCTTGCACAGGTGTAGACAGTAAGCTAATCCATTGGCTTTATGTGGGAATCAATGCTAAGTGGATGACTTACACAGAAACCCTGTTTGTCTTATTGAGCGATGTCAGTGGACGGGCAGAGAGAGGAAGAGGAAGAGGAAGAGGAAGAGGAGGAGGAGGAGGGGGAGGGTGACAAAGAGAGCAAAGAGCGGTTAGTCTTTCTTTTTTTTTAAACCACAATATGTTGTCTGTATATTAATTTACTAAAAGCTTTTTAATGTTTTAATAAATTAATATACAGATGCCAAAGAGGACTGACTAAGCTTCAGCCTCAACTGTGAACATTTTTAAATCCAGGTTAAAAACATATTTCTCTTCTCCTGTGCTTATTATGATTGAGCTCTTTTAAAGCACTTTACATTTTAATCTTTCATTTGCACTCTATGTCCTTTTAATGATTTTAAAGCTAATCATTATTTTATGCTGCAATCTTATATTTAATGCTCTATTCTAGTATCTTATTTCTCTCTGTTTCTATTTTTCTGTACTTTATTTTTATTATTTGTGTGTGTGTGTGTGTGTGTGTGTGTGTGTGGGGGGGGTAAGAATAAATATGTGTTCTGAGTTTGACATACCACAGAAAAGTGTGTTGTTAACCACCCTGCCAAATTTCAATGATTAAAAAAAATCACCAAATATATGAAATTAGGCTTCAAAGTTGTGTAAAAATCAGCCTCTTTCTCTGCTCCCAAACGCTGAAGCCCCGCCCCCTACCAAGTGTCACCTGTCAATCAAAGTCACCACCTCTACCAGAAACATGGACGCTACGTCTGACAGCTTTCTGCTGCTCGCTCGGCTACTAGCTCAGCTGCTAGCTTAGCGGCTAACTCAGCTAACTGGCTAACTGTAGACTGTAGTAGTAGTAGTGTGTGCTGAATGTATTTCTACCTCTACAGCAGCAGGGGCGGGTTTATGCTAATCACTAAATCCTGAACACAGAAATGTTGAAACACAGTTTGTGAAGCCTAGCTCCACAGTTCAAATCTAAATGGTTGAAATGCTTTTTACACCTTTTTTAGAAATACATTTATGACCTATTTAATGTGTTTAGAAGAAAATGTCTGAATTCACTTTACACGGTCTTTAAATATTTGTTTTATGTAAAGCACATTGAGTTGCCGTTGTGTATGAAATGCTCTATATAAATATAAATATAAATAAAGCTGCCTTGCCTTCAGTATGTGACGAGTTTGGACGGAAACAGGCTGAAAAAAAGAGATTATAACTGATATATGAGTTTGCTTTTAACATATCTATTAAAACCTGCAGTTTCTATATTAGAGAGATGCTTTAGTGCCTTTAAAACTCTTTATTTTTTGGATTTTTGTTGCTCTGTGTCTAAAACTTCCTCTGCCTGTGACATTAATTCAAACTTCTTTTGCTTTTAATTAAAAAATCCAATTAAAAGTCACAGCGTGTTATCATTTTTTAAGTAAAGTTCTGCAGTTTCGAGGTGAAGTTTGACCCCAAAACTCTTCAGCATTTTGAGTTTTTCATCTTCCTGTGGGACCGCGCTGGATGCTGAAGTGTTGAAACACAGCAGGAGGAAAGAAAGAAAGAAGGAAGAAAGAGGAGAAATAACCTTAACGTCTCTCTCTACACTCATTAATATTAAACGCTCTTGTCTGTACAATACAGTGGAATCTCAGCCTGCTTTAACCTCTAAATAATTCACACAATAAAATATTTTGTTTCTTGGCCTCCTGGAAACTTCTTTTTTTTTTTTGCTGGATGCTGCTCAAAGTGGAGAAAGAGGAGATAGAGAGAGGAGAGGAACAACACAAGCGAAAGCCAACGCTGATTTATTGAGAGTCAGCTTTTGTCCAGTTAGACGTTTCTTCTCGGAAATTTCATATAAACCAATCTCCACATTTTTGTATATTGACTCTTTTCTCTTCCAGGCTGCATAAAATCCCAGACTTGTGTTTTTTTTTTTTTTTTTTACCTTTGGCCAGGTTTGATCTGAATAGGAAATAAATTAATTGATCTGGTTTCATTACGTCTTGAATGAATGAATGAATGAATGAATGAATGAAGAATGCATTTTTATAACATTTATAACCATGGATGCAAAGATTGGATCCATACAGCGTGACCACATTCATAAAACATCATTACAGTAAGTTGAAAGGCCGCCTATAGCTCCGCCTCTTCCTGTCAGCTAACGCAAGCTCAGTAGCTCAAAGTCCTCCCTCCTCCAATCCTTCCTTCTTCCCTTCCTCCCTCCTCCAATCCTTCCTTCTTCCTCCCTCCCTCCCTTCCTTCCTTTCCATCCTTCCGTCTTCCCTCCCTTCCTCCCTCCTTCTTCCTTTCCTTCCTTCTTCCCTTCCTCTCTCCCTTCCTTCCTTCTTCCCTTCATCCTTCCTTTCCTTCCTTCTTCCTCCCTTCTTTCCTCCCTTCCATCCTTCCTCCCTCCCTCCCTCCCTTCCATCCTTCCTCCCTCCCTTCCATCCTTCCTTCCTTCTCCCTTTCCTTCCTTCTTCCTCCTTCCTTTCCTTCCTTCTTCCATCCTTCCTTCCTCCCTCCCTCCCTCCTGCCCTCCCTTCCTTCTTCCTCCCTCCTTTCCTTCCTCCCTCCCTCCCTCCCTCCCTCCCTCCTTTCCTTCCTTCTCCTTCCCATCCATTCCACATACAGCAGCAAGTACACCATCGCCTCCATGTCCTCCATAGTTCATGTGTTTGTGTTGCTATGACAACCCCACCCACATTGAGGAGGGACTATAGTAATGGAAAAAAGGTTCCTGGTACCAAACCGAGTCGAGTCGAGCTGAGTAGAGCAAGAACTGTATAGTGGAAAAGCGCCATTGGTGAACCCAACCACCTCCAGCTTAATCAGATACAGTGTGTTATGTGTGTTAATGCAAAGTGTAAATGAGATCTGGAGGTGGACAAACAATGGGGAAAGGGTATAGCGCAATCCAAACCAGGCTAGTTGATGGTTGGTGATGCTCGCACAAAACTCAATGATAGAATATAACTAACATAAATAAATGATGTGGAGAAAGTGTTTGATACAGTAGGGCGGCAAAACTGTTTCTCTGTCCTCGAGGTCTTTATGGTTTTTATGGGGGATTGGGACCAAGTGGACTCAAATGACAGGACACAGGGATAAAGAGTTCTCAAGTTCTCAAGAAACCAGGAAGTCCAAAATCACAGGGCAGAAGTACAAAATCATGAGGCAAAACTTGGAATCCAAAAGGCAAAAACTGGTCAATAACACTAATACTCTAAACTGAGATAACGCTGGAACTCTGACAAGACGGTCTGGCACAGAAGGAAAAGAGCACACCACATATATACACTGGATAACGAGGCACAGGTGAAACACATTAGGGGAAGGGAGGCAAACAGGAGGGGAGGAAGTTAGACAAGACATACCAAAATAAAACAGGAAGTAGAGAAGACAAAAAACTAACTCAACCAAAATACATTAAAAAACTACCGGGCCCTAACACCTAGAGCTTCAGTGGCAACAAATGGTGTTATCTGAGTTTTTGCTGGAGGCTCTGAGAGCAGCTATTCAAGGAGACTCTGATTCCCCAGATATCGAAACAGTGTCTGAGTATCTAGACAGTGGTAGTCACGAGATGATACTCTATGCAGACGATACTTTAGTTTTTATAACAGAACCAGGATGCTCTCTCTCCTCCCAGTTTAAAACCATCAATCTGTTCTCTATATTATGTGGATATAAAGTGAACTGGGCAAAATCAGAAGCACCCAATTGTCCCAGGACCTTACTCCAACCTGGAAACTTCACTTTTGCAGGTATTAAATAGCTATCCATCATTGTCCAACCTGATCCGTGTCCATTTTAAACCCCTCCTAGATCAATTTAACACATTTATAGAGCTTTTGGTTCCTCTTATTCCTCTCCCTTGGGGGTAAGGTCAATGTTATAAAAATGAATTGAGTCTTCAAATGTAATTCCCTTTGGAAGGCTCTCAGGTGAAATTTCTATGGAATGATAAATGCTCCAGATTAAACTAGGTAAAGCTGCAGATGCCAGTAGATAAAGATTGACTCGGGGTCCCAAACTTGTTTCTCTATCACTACTCTAGCACTACTGTCATTCAGTCTTAGACATCTGAGCACTATCTTCTTTGAATCCCTCTTAACACCTTCCTCTACTGTAAGCTACAGGACATAAGGCCTCGCTCTATTATTCAGTGCTTCTAAAATGGTAAGACAAAAGGTGCGTCCACCCTCAGACCTCAATGTGTCATTCAGAGAGGAGGAATAGAGCTGGACTTTAAAAAAAGATGTCCAGGGAAGTTAAGAATGAGAGTCAAGCTTATATAAATCCTCAAATACTGGAGATGTCAGAACGGGGAGGGGGGATACACTGACTGTTGCCCCAAAATGCAAGATATGAGGTCTGAGATTCACAACAGTGTTACACAATCAGAGGGCATTTAAGAGTAGGCTTAAAACTTTCCTTTTTGATAAAGTTTATAGTTAGGGCTCTTAGAGCTCTTAGCTTATGCTGCTATAGGCTTAGACTGCCGAGGGACTCCCATGATGCACTGAGCTCCTCTCTACTCCTCCCTCTCTCTCTCTCTCTCTATCCATCCATCTATATCCATTAACATACATGTTCTATTAATGCATTCAATAAGCTAAACTTCTTCCTCGGAGTTGTCTGTGTTTTCTGGTCTCACAGGTAATCTGGGCCTGGAGACGTCCAGATGACAGATTCCAGTCCCGGACCTTCAATGTGCTTCTCTCCTCTATCCTTCCTTTCTTTCCTCTCTACTCCAACCAGTCGAGGCAGATGTTCTCTCACTCTGAGTCTGGTTCTGGTTCTGAGGTTTCTTCCTGTTAAAAGGGAGTTTTTCTTGCCACTGTTGCTCATGTGGGAATGTTGGGTCTCTTTAAAATTAAACCTGAAGAGTTCAGTTTAGACCTGCTCTATGTATAAAGTGCCTTGAGATAACTTTGTTGTGATTTGGCCACAGACTGTATAAAAGAAATGGACGTAACATCCATGACGTCACCCATTGGTTTGTGGACTGCTGCTCGGAAGCCAATAGTTTCGAATCTAGGCAGCGCCATCTTGAAAATTCCAGGTGCATGCTGGGAAAAATAAAAAACACGGATTCTATTTATATGGGCATGAGGCGGGGCCATGGGCGGAGCGGGGAGGTTGCTATGGTTACGAGGGCTGGATCTCGAGGACATTGGTCAATCAACCTGTCAATCAGGACGTAGCCACGCCCTAATGCATACCCTGCTTTATCGTCACATATAAAATCAGGGAGGCCAAAATGTCCCAAATGAACATCATACTGCATTGAAGAAGGCTTTAAACTAGCGATTGAGACCATAAACACATTTTGAAAACGTTTACTGAGGTTAGAAATCAAGTGAGAAGTTGGTGAATTCTCCATTGACTTGTACAGAGACGGTCGCCCCCTGGTGGCCTTTTGATAGAATGCAGTTATAAGTTACTTCCGCGTTGGCCTCATTTCAGAGGACCAGAACTCCCCGCCTGGATTTGGCGCTATACAAATAAAGATTGATTCATTCATTGATAAGACACAATGTGCCTTTTCCCCAGAGGCTTTATATGCCGATTGACCCGTCACTCCTCGAGGACCTCCCATCCCCTAATGCAGAATGGGTGCAGACTACACTGATGTCGGGGTGTAAGTTCATTATTTCAGCACCTGTAAATCTTTGCTATAATCATCTAGGTAGACTAACAGAGCTGGAAGGCCTGTCATACAGACTTATGCATTGAGTGTAAAGTTTCTATTTGTAATGAGAGAGTTGCCTCTTCAACATTAGAGGGCCGGATCACGGTGGAGTGATACATTTCCTCAGTTATTTCTGTGCAGCGGATTGGCCAGATCATATCTCATTATTATCTCTGAGTGTGAAAGTATTATTGTCCTGTGTGTCTTTCATTCATTGGTTTGTCTGATCCAGGAAGTATTTTTATTTTTTTAGTATTAGCGTCAGATTCCCTCTTAGTGTTTCCTGTTGAGCTGTGGTGGAAGTATAGTAACAAAAAGACTTTGATACTAAAAACACTGAAGATGAAGATTTGACTCATTTGGACAAAACTGAAGCTTCATATTAGCTTCAGATCAACTCAATTCATTTTTGCACAGAAGGACGACTGTGGATTTAGTCTTACATCACTTCAATTGTAAATGCATTATGAAGTTATCTTCTAATGGTCAGTATGAACAGGAGGAATCATTACAGCAAGAAAAACACACTTCATGCTCATTTGTTCTCCTGACTGTTGTCCTCAAGTCAAGGGAGGAAGAGAGGAAAGGAGGAAGGAAGGGAGGAAGACATAATGAAAGGAGGAATGAAGAAGGGAGGAAATGAGGGAGGGAAGAAGGAAGGATGGGAGTAAGAAGGAAGGAAGGGAGGAAGACATAATGAAAGGAGGAATGAAGAAGGGAGGAAATGAGGGAGGGAAGAAGGAAGGATGGGAGGAAGAAGGAAGGAGGGAGGAAGGATGGAACAGGAGGAATCATTACATTGATGAAAACCTATTTCAATGTTAATTTGGGCTCCTGACTGTTGCTTTAAGAGACACTATAAAAAATGTGAGCACAGTTTCCAGCAAATATGATCAAAAGTAACCATATATGTTATTATTTTATTAACTATTAACAATATGAACATATCAATTAACAGCACACAAATCCTAATAAACAACACCAAATAATTTAAAATCCAAATAAGAGCTGATTATTATCCTGAAGGTCTATTATCTCACAGTCCTGGAAGTCAAGAGATAAAATATGATTTCCTCTTATAATTAAAATTATCAACAAGTTGAGACATTTACTCTCCCCTGTTAGTTTTAACCCATGAACACGAGACTTAATTACGATCTAAAAAAGGTTAAAAGTAAGATAGTTGGGATCTGAAGTGACCTGGATGCATCCTTCAGGTGCTTCTTTGCAGCGCGCGCTGCTGTGACGCACGGCCGCATCCCGGCAGGTCAGCATGACATTAATGCGCTGCAACACAGACAGGATGAGACCAGATCCGGTGTGCACAACACACATCCTCCTGATAATTATAACCGGACCAGAGCTTTTCTCCTAAAAAAAAAACAAACTAAACTAACTCGTGCTCCTGTGTGTTTGGACTCGGCTGCTCATCTGCTTTCTGTTTGTTCAACATTTCGTTTGGGCTCAAGAGAAGAGAGAAGTTGGACAGCGCGAGGACATATTTCCCGGGAATAACTGTGGATTTTATATACAACTAAAAATCTCCAATCTGTTCTGGAGCAGACATTTGCGCTTTAACTACTGGAACATTAATATAAGAAACTATGAGAAAACACTTTATTATTAAGTAGAAGTTACATTTTTCACCTCAGCAGTCAGTCCCGGTGCATCTGACTCCTCTCCAGCTGTGGAGGAGACGCAGTTTGTGTGAAATCAAGAAATGTGAAGACAAAAAAAAAAAAATTGCCTTTTGTCTCTGTTTGGCGCACTGAGACAGATCTCTGCTCCTGATTCCTGCAAGGTCAGGTGTGTGTGAGTGTGTGTGGATGTAAAAAAAAAAAAACCAAAAACCTGCTGTTAGTTTGGGTTACACCTCTCCTTGGCGGAAACTCGACCCCTCTTACCCGTCACTCCTGCCCGCAAAACCGGGGCGCCCGGAGCTGGAGGTGCCGCGGGGGAAGTGATGGGACGATCCAAATACTAATGTGATGGGTAAGATTATCAGCTGTTTATATGGAAGTGGCTGTGGGTTCCTGCTGTGGGTTCCTGCTGTGGGTTCCTTGCTGAGCACTCAGGAGAAAAAGTGGGTGTAACTGTGCGAAGTGGTTTGTACAGTGGAATGAGAAGCTGCGTAAAAGGCGTTAAATGTGCCAAAACGTCTCCAACTCCGCATTAAAACAGTGGGTTCAGCTGGCATGTTGGAGGTTTAGAAAGTGTCATTTTTCAGTATATCACACAGTAGTGGTTCTTAATTGAGTTATAGCTGATTAAAATAAAACTCTTGTGATACTTAAAGTGTTTTTCTGTGTCCACTTTTACGCACACAGTTCAAAAAGTTGACGTAAATGTCCTCGTGCAATGAAGAAATGCGTTTATAGCAGCGTGCAATGATATCAGGGCTTAATGTATCCGTTACTGTGTGTGTGTGTGTGTGTGTGTGTGTGTGTGTGTGTGTGTGTGTGTGTGTGCTGTTGATGTATGAATCCGCACCCTTAAACCTGAGTGCTGCTGGAACTTATTGAACGGGCATAATGGAAATTTACGCAGAGAAAATTTGCGTATAAATTGCCCCATAAATCATTTTTACTCACTGAAAATAAAAAAAATCAGTCACGTGATCATGTGACGTAATGACTCCATGTTTTAATCAAATGTGAGTAAAACAAGTTGCATGCTCTAATATGGAGATTCAGTGTCTTTATATAGGGAACATAAAAGCGTAATGAATGCTCTTTCCAAGGAATTTATAGTAATGTCACACACACACACACACACACACACACACACACACACACACACACACACACACACACACACACAGAAGGTCTCTAAAAGCCTTCTCCACACTGCAACTCTAATGAAAAAATACTAAATCCGTCATTAACCTTCCTGTCGTCCTCCCGGGTTAAATTGACCCCGTCTGTTTAGACTGTTCCTTCCTTCCTTCTTCTTTCCTTCCATCGTTCCTTCCTTCTTTCCTCCCTCCCTCCCTTCCTTTCCATCATTCTTCCTCCCTTCCTACCTTCTTCTTCCCTTCCATCCATCCTTCCTTCCTCCCTCCCTCATTTCCTTCCTTCTTCCCTTTCTCCCCCTTTCCTTCCTTCCTTCCTTTCTTTCTCCCTTCCTTTCTCCCTCCTTTCCTTCTTCCTCCCTTCCTCCATCCCTCCCTTCCTTCTTTCTCCCTCCCTCCCTCATTTCCTTCCTTCTTCCCTTTCTCCCCATTTCTTTCCTCCCTTCCTTCCTTCCTTCCTTCCACCCTCCCTCCCTCCCTCTATTCCTTTCTTCTTCCCTTTCTCCCCCTTTCTTTCCTTCCTTCCTTTCTCCCTCCCTCCTACCTTCCTCCCTCCCTCCCTCCCGTCTTCCTCACTCCCTCCCTCATTTCCTTTCTTCTTCCCTTTCTCCCCATTTCCTACCTTCCTCCCCCCTCCCTCCCTCCCTCCTCTCCTTCCTTCCTTCTTCCTCCCTTCCTTCTTTCTTCCTCCCTCCTTTCCTTCTTCCTGCCTTCCTCCCTCCTTTCCTTCCTTGACTCAAGGACAACAGGAGGGTTAATTTACTGACCTAAAATTAGTCAAATTTAAATATACACACACACTATAAGTATATTTTCTATAGAGGAGAAAGCAGAACTCTCCCAGGTTGCTAAAAATACCCAAATCTAACCCCCCCCCCCCCCCCCCCCCCCAAAATGAACCCTGTGAACATCACATCAGATGTTTCAACGGTAGCTCTGCTGTGACTCAGAGTAGAGTCACCTCATCACACGTCTGATTATTTATCCTGTCAGGACAGTCGGAGGGAGACAGTGAGATGTATTCTGGATCAGAGGTGTTTGTTATATAACCTGCATGAACAATGAATATAAAAAAAACCTTAAATAACACGACAGCAAGCAAACAACCACAAATACAAACTAAAAAATCTACTTTAACCTTCCTGTCGTCCTCCCGGGTCAATCTGACCTCATCTGTTTAGACTGTTCCTTCCTTCCTTCCTTCCTTCCTTCCATCCATCCATCCTTCCTTCCTCCCTGATTTCCTTCCTTCTTCCCTTTCTCCCCCTTTCCTTCCTTCCTTCCTTTCTCCCTCCCTCCCTTCCTTCTTCCTCCCTTCCTTTCTCCCTCATTTCCTTCCTTCTCCCCTTTTTCCCCCTTTCCCTCCTTCCTTCCTTCTTCCTCTTTCCTTCCTTCCTTCCTTCTTCCCTTTCTCCCCCTTTCCTTCCTTCCTTTCCTTCCTCCCTTCCATCCTTCCTCCCTCCCTCCCTCCCTTCCTTTCCTTCCACCTTCCTCCCTTCCATCCATCCTTCCTCCCTCCTTTCCTTCCTTGACTCGAGGACAACAGGAGGGTTAATATATGTATGAAAAATCATCTGCCATTGAATCCTTTTCTAAACTCAAGTGTATTTCTTCTTGATTCAAATGCAGCAGTCTGGTTTTATAATAATATAATAATATGATTCCTCTCTAGAAATGACAGAACTAGTCGATCTTTATTGGAAACAGTTATTTTACTAGCAGATTATTTCCTTTATTTTAAGAAAATTAAACTTTAATGCCCACACACATTTTTTGTGCAGTGAAATTACTATAAAATCTATTTGATATTATATTTACATTTCTGGGGACACAAAACGTGGAGAAGCTTTACTGAAGATGGATAGATAGACGGATCGATAGATAGATAGATAGATAGAAGGATAGAAGGATAGGTGGATAGATGGATGATGGATGGATGGTCAGATAGATAGATAGACGGACGGATAGATGGATGGATGGATGGATGGATGGATGGATAGATAGATAGATAGATAGATAGATGGAGGGATGGATAGATGGATGGATAGATGGATGGATAGATGGATGGATAGATAGATAGATAGATGGATGATGGATAGATGATGGATAGATAGATAGATAGATAGATAGATAGATGGATGATGGATAGATGATGGATAGATGGATAGATGGATGGACAGATGGATGGATGGATAGATGGATAGATAGATAGATAGATAGATAGATAGATAGATAGATAGATAAATAGATGGATGGATAGGTGGATGGATAGAAGGACAGATAGATAGATAGATGGATGGATAGATAGATGGATAGAAGGACAGATAGATAGATAGATAGATAGACGGATAGATAGAGGGATAGATAGATGGATGATAGATGATAAATGGATAGATAGATGGATAGATAGATAGATAGATAGATAGATAGATAGATGGATAGATAGATGGATAGATGATAGATGATAGATGATAGATGATAAATGCATAGATAGATAGATAGATAGATAGATAGATGGATAGATAGATGGATAGACGGATGGATGAATGGATGGACGGATGGCTGCATTAGCACGCTGACCTTTGAGTGTGTGTCCGTCTGGTGATTTGTGTGTGTGTGGCGCTGGATGACTGCGTGGGAGTAAATGACTGTTTGGCCCCAGGGATGCTGTTGTCAGGGGCACTGTCGCCATGGAAACCCCGCGCATTAGCTAGCTGATGAGTTGATCATGGGTGTGCTGAAGAGGAGAGCGGCTCGCAGCGACGCTTCAGCTCACAAACACTGAATTAAAGTCGACAGAGAGGAATGTCGCCGGTCAAGTGACAGATAGTGATCTGATGAGGGCCGGATCATTAAAAAGATCAAAGGAAAGAAGGAAGGAAAGGAGGGAAGAAGGAAGGAAAGGAGGGAAGAAGGAAGGAAGGAAAGGGGGGAAGAAGGAAGGAAAGGAGGAAGAAGAAAGGAAAGGAAGGAGGGAGGAAGGAAGGAAGAAGGAAGGAAGGTAGGAAGGAAAGGAGGGAAGAAGGAAGGAAGGAAAGGGGGGAAGAAGGAAGGAAAGGAGGGAGGAAGGAAGGGAAGGAAGGGAGGAAGAAGGAAGGAAAGGAAGGAGGGAGGAAGGAAGGAAGAAGGAAGGAAGGTAGGAAGGAAAGGAGGGAGGAAGGAAGGAAGGAAGGAAGGGAGGAAGAATGAAGCAAAGGAAGGAGGGAGGAAGAAGGAAGGAAAGGAAGGACGGAGGAAGAAGTAAGGACAGGATGGAGGAAGGAAGGAAGGCAGGGTTGGAAAAAAGTGATGCTGGTGGTGATAAGGTCTCATTTCAATTCCTCCCAAAGGTGTTGGACGGGGCTTTGTTATGTTGAGACAGGAAATGAACAGGTTTGATTAGTTGTTAGAGTCACTTCCTGTTAAGTTTTCCCACCTGTGAATGTGTTGCACCTGTGTCTTCCCTCTCTTAGGGTCTGTTAGAAACCTCATACTTTCCTACTACTCGTACTAACTCTGACGTCATGTGAAGTATGTAGTGTGTTTCAACTGTGTAGTGATTTAGAGTATGTGAGAAGTTCCTGGATGGTTTACTAGATTCTCCAGAAATGCAGAGTATGCATCAAGAGCTGACTACTCACACTCACATTACCCAAGATGCAACGCTACTACTCACACTCACATTACCCAAGATGCAACGCTACTACTCACACTCACATTACCCAAGATGCAACGCTACTACTCACACTCACATTACCCAAGACGCAACGCTACTACTCACACTCACATTACCCAAGATGCAACACTACTACTCACACTCACATTACCCAAGATGCAACGCAACTACTCACACTCACATTACCCAAGATGCAACGCTACTACTCACGCTACTACTCACACTCACGTTACCCAAGATGCAACGCAACTACTCACACTCACATTACCCAAGATGCAACGCTACTACTCACACTCACATTACCCAAGATGCAACGCAACTTCTGAAAAAAACCCAAAATACAAACGTCACAGATCTCCATCTCGCTAGGGTATGTTCGCTTCCTGTTTTCAAAATAAAAGTACCAATTCTATCGTTATGGTTTTCTTAATAATAAAAGGTGACAGGTGTTTTATTTTGTGAAAATGACAGGAAGTGCGTTACTTGAGTGGCTCCGAATTCTCAGGAACAAAACTTTAAACATGTTATTTGGACAAATTAGCGTCACATTGTGGATCTAAAGGGCTACTTTACTTTCTTCCTAAAAAGGTTAGAAATGTGGATAAAGTGGTTTATTTACAGAGTTAGAGCTAAAATGAAATCAGCTTCAGCCTGATGATTTCAGCTCGGGTAGGAACCAAATGCATTGTGGGTAATGGTGTAGTTTACTACAGTGTTGCACGGTTTAGTTTCTGTAAAAACAAATGTGGCTTGTGAGCATCTCATCTCATCTCTGCAGCTGCAGTCACAAAACACAGACAGTCACGGCAGAAGCAGCAACTCTGAAGATACAACATGGCTTAGCTCAGATGCTAATGGGACCAACAGGTATCTCATAAAGGACTCCACTAATAATGCCTGGAATGGTATCAAACTTCTACAGTAGCACAAATAAGGTCTTTACTCATAAATCGATTAAATAGAAAGTTTTTAAGTACACCAGGAGTTTATTAAAATAACACTTACCTGATGGCTTCTACTCTGCTGCTAATGCTGTAAACATCGTCGAAATCTCGCGAGATCGCGCACACAGCACGAGTATATATTACCGGAGATCTCGCGAGATTTGGGATTATGTTTACAGCAGATGTTTACAGCAGTAGCAGCAGCAGAGTAGACGCCATCAGGTAAGTGTTATTTTAATAAACTCCTGGTGTACTTGATGTTTCAATTCAAACTTGTTCATAAAAATATTGGTTTCAGTCTTTTTATTTTTTACTTAACCATTAGAGTCACAATGTAATGCATTAAATTAAAAGTAATTCTAACTTGTGTAAATATATTACACGTTCATAAAAAAAATAAAAAAAATACTAATAATAATTATAAAGGCTGTGGTATCGTGATACTACCGGGAACCGTGATACTTTGGCTGGTATAGTATCGTGGGTATTCATTTTGGTATCGTGACGTAACACCAGTTTACTACAGTGTAGACCAGGGGTGTCAAACATGCGGCCCGTGGGCCAGAACCGGCCCGGTGAGGAGTCCAATCCGGCCCACTTTCCTTCCTGTGTTCCTTACTTCTCTCCAGCCATCTTTCCTTCCTGTCTTCCCTCCCTCCCTTGCTTCCTTCCTTCCTCCCTTCCTCCCTCCCTTCCTTCCTTCCTTCCTTCCTTCCTCCCTCCCTTCCTTCCTTTCCATCATTCTTCCTCCCTTCCTTCCTTCTTCCTCCCTTCCATCCATCCATCCTTCCTTCCTCCCTCCCTCCCTCATTTACTTTCTTCTTCCCTTTCTCCCCCTTTCCTTCCTTCCTTCCTCCCTCCCTCCCTTCCTTCCTTCTTCCTCCCTCCCTCCTTTCCTTCTTCCCTCTTTTTTTCTTATGTAGTATAGAAGTATGAAGTATGAAGTATGTAGTATGCGGTTTCGAACACAGCCAGTGTCTTCCTCCCCTTCTGTCCAGATCTTCTTTGCCGTCATGTGAGAGTTTCAGCTTTTCTTGTTTCTAGTGTGTGGACCTTTGCTCTTGTCTCTAACGTACCTTTCTGCCCGTTGATTGGGAAGCTGTACCTTCTCCTGTTGGACTGATTATCTGTGTGCTTCCCTGTTTCTGATTATAAACCCTTCAACTCTTAATTGCTTGAGGTCTGATTTGAGGATCCTTCATTAGTAGTCAGTTAGTGGACTCTGCAGACCCTGAGGCACTTTGCAAAGCTCTGAAAGCCCAAAGACAGAGAACACAAAGCCAAGAGGAGCAGTTAAGTGATGAAACATATTAAACCTCACAATGAATGTGCCATAAAACCAAAAACTAGGAGCTGAAAGAGGCTGAAAAGCTTTGTAGAGCTGCAGAGTTGGTGGTAATTGTCTGTTGGTTTGCAACTGTAATCAAATAATCTAATATAATAGAGTTACGTGATTCATTCAGGACTTTGATTTTTACCAAGAGCTGCAATGTCAGCAGGATAGTTCACAAGGGTCAGACAGGACCAATAGTCTTCCCTAAGAACTTCTGCATTACTTAAACATGCAGATAATCAAGCAGGTTTCTAGAAAGTTAAAAGACATTGATCGACTTACAATCATTGTATGTGAATCCAAAGCTGATAAATCTTATTCCTCTGTGCTGCAGAGCTTCATTATTGTCCTAAAACTACTAAAACTACATCAGTGGGACACACCAGCTCCCAAAACTATTAGGCTTCGTTCACACTGCAGTTAAAAGTGAACTGAATCCAATTTGTTCTCTCTAATTTGGCCTCTGATTTGTTCTCTGTAACCCATATCTGGAGAGTAGATCTGTTCTGAGCATCTACTTTGATGCTTCTAGCTTGTTTTACTCAGGCGGGGAGTTCTGGTCCTCTGAAATGAGGCCAACCAGGAAGTAACTTAGCGCTGCATTCTATCAAAAGGCCACCAGGGGGCGACCGTCTCTATACAAGTCAATGGAGAATTCACCAACTTCTCACTTGATTTCTAACCTCAGTAAACGTTTTCAAAATGTGTTTATGGTCTCAATCGCTAGTTTAAAGCCTTCTTCAATGCAGTATGATGTTCATTTGGGACATTTTGGCCTCCCTGATTTTATATGTGACGATAAAGCAGGGTATGCATTAGGGCGTGGCTACGTCCTGATTGACAGGTTGATTGACCAATGTCCTCGAGATCCAGCCGTCGTAACCATAGCAACCTCCCCGCTCCGCCCATGGCCCCGCCTCATGCCCATATAAGGAGAATCCCTTTTTTTATATTTCCCAGCATGCATGGCAGGAGTGTTATGTATCGAGTGTTTTTGAGTTTGTTGTTTCATAAACTTTTGACTCTGTGCTGCCCCCTGGTGGATGTATTGGTTAACATCCATGCCAACGTAAAGGATGCATGGAAGTATGTGAGCAGTGACGGTAACATCGTTTGAAAAGGACGGATACATTTTCGTACCTACGTTGAGTATAAATGGACCTTTAGAGAGTGGAGAGAAACCTAAAACATGCAAGGCAGCAGCTCTCCAGGAGAAAGATGGGCCGCCACTGCTTTAAGATATAAATATCAGGCAGCAGGTGATTCTGCAGCTTTTAATGGTTTTTCTTCAAGAGATATTTTTGTCCAGCGGTGGAGGATCTATCGGTGCAATCCACCTGTGATGTCTCCTCACAGAGAGCTTTTTCATGTCGGCTATTTTTGGGAGATTGGATGGTGTGTGTTGGTCTGTTGTAGGTCCACATACAAATGCATGACGATACATAACACTCCTGCCATGCCTCGTCACACACACACACACACACACACACACACACACACACACACACACAGGAGAGGAAACAGGATGATGACGGCTTTACTTGAGTCACAACGCTCCTCACGTGTCTCTCTGCAGTGCTTTTTTTTATTCCTGATTTATTGTATAAGACAAAAAGGCAAGCTGACTTTTCTTCCTTCCTTCCTTCCTTTCCTTCCCTCCTTCCTTCCTCCCTTTCTTTCTTCTTCCTCCCTTCCTTCCTCCTTTTCTTCCTTCTTCCTCCCTTCCTTCCTCACTCCCTCCTTTCCTTCCTTCCTTCCTTCCTTCTTTCTCCCTACCTTCCTCCCTTCCTCCTTTTCTTCCTTCTTCCTTTCTTCCTTCCTCCTCCCTTCCTTCCTTGACTCGAGGACAACAGGAGGGTATTTTAAGTTTTAAGTATTTTAATGTTTTTCCTTTTTGCTAATGCACACTTAATTCTGATTTGGGGCCATATTTACTGCATACAACATGAAGAGAAAGTGAATAATAAAAATGAATGATATCTTTCTCGTTTCAATTATAAACAGACTCGCTTGTTTGACTTGTCCTCACTGACAAGGTGACGGAAAAAATACCTCATGTCACCTTTCCTCTAAATTATTTCTTAATTTTCCGTATTAAAATCCTCCCTCTGTGATTCAACACTGGTGAAGATGTAGAGAAGAGCTTTTAGTCACTAGCATCACAAACTATGCCACAGGTTTTAAACACTGCTGCTGACTGCTTTATTGTTTAATCATCAGGTTGCTATGGTAACCGTCAGCTGAATGTCTTTAAGTAAAACAATGCAAAATGTCTAATTGAAAGTAGTAAGACTGTGAAATGCTAACCAGAAACTACAAGCTTTGAACCTTAAAGCCTTTCTTCTTCTTCTTCTTGATACCAAAATCTTTAATGTCCATGACTGATAAACGCCCATAAAGCTGCCTAGAAATCATTTGGACATTTTCTTCTGTATGTTTCCACAGTGGCCATTAAGCATCTTAGGTAGACCTTTTAAATCTCACAATCTAACTTTAGACCACCAGAGACTTAACACCAACAGAGTCAATCACCGTCCAGGAACAGAACTTGTGTCTTGTTGTAGTGATGGCTGAGATTTCTCCAACCCTGCTCCAGGTCCTGGTTTCTCTCCTCTCTAACACACCTGATACTAATAATTAACTCGTTATCAAGCAGCTGAAGCTCATCAACGGGCTTGATAACAAGGGTTGGTGACCGCTGTTGTAGATACTGTTCTTGAGATATTGATAATGTTCCTCTTGCATAAAAGACAAAAACTGTATGTTTAACCTTCCTGTCGTCCTCCCGGGTCAAATTGACCCCGTCTGTTTTGACTGTTCCTTCTTTCTTTCTTTCCTTCCTTCCTTCCTTCCTTCTTTCCTTCCTTCCTTTCCTTCCTCCATTCCTTATTTCCTCTGTCCTTCTTTCCTTCCTCCCTTCCTCTTTTCCTTCCTCCCTCCTACCTTCCTTCCTTCTTTCCTCTGTCCTTCCTTCCTTTCTTTTCTCCCTTCCTTCTTTCCTTTCATCCTTCCTCCCTCCCTCCTTTCCTTCCTTCCTTCTTCCTCATTTCCTTCCTTCTTCCTCCCTTCATTTCTCCTCTCCATCTGTCTTCCTTCCTCCTTTCCTTCCTTCTTCCTTCCTCCTTCTTCCTCCCTTCATTTCTCCTTTCCTTCTGTCTTCCTTCCTTCCTTCCTTCCTTCCTTCTTTCTTTCTTCCTCCCTTCCTCCCTTGACTTGAGGACAACAGTAAGGTTAAAGTTTCTAACCAACTCTCACAACCTTTCCTCAAAAAGTTCCTCCATTGTTATTTCTTCTTCGTGTCTCACTAGAGCTACGTATCGAGTAGTGACAGCAACACTGCCCCCCCTCATGGTTTCCGGTGGTACTGCTCCGTTTGGTCCGTATCTGTAAGCTTTATGGAAACGTGTAGAAATACGGACGAAATGAACGCAGAGCACGGACAGAAGGCTCCGTCTGTATCCAGATCGGATTAACGTTGAGCATAAATGGGCCTTTACACTGTCAGACTCACGCTGGACAATTAAAAGAAAAAATGATCAAAATCAATGCATCACACACATTCTTCTCCTTGTTACAATGAGAGATGCCTCCACACCCCTCGACTTTTTTTCAGACTTGTAGACTTCAAAATGCTGAGTCAAATCATAGAAATACACCAAGGTGGAAAATCAGTGGACTTACTCTTTAAATCAGGCAGCAGATCAGAAAAGACAGGGTTATAATTTATTAATCATGTTTGGTTTTGGAAGGCACTCAAGAATGATTGATTTGGACGACTCATTGACATAAAACTCACCAAGTTTATGGCTGAGGAGTCCAAGGTTCTCGATTATAGTCCAAGGTTTGAAACAAATTTATGGGATGGCTGAACATTAAGACAAACTGGAGGATTACTATATTAACTGAGACATTTCAGGTGTTCTCACTCTCAGTTTTACCTCCAAATAAAGTATTTTATGTCAAATATTCTCAGATCTCAGCTATGAACTTGTAATGTTGTTAATGGGTCAGTGATAAAGGAGGAAAGGAAAGAATGGAAGGGAGGAAGGAAGGAAGAGAGGGAGGAAGGAAGGACGGAAGGAAGGACGGAAGGAAGGGAAGGAGGGAGGGAGGAAGGAAGGAAGGAAGGAATGAATGAACGAATGAAGGAAGGAACATTTTTGCCATAATCCTCTAATATATTCTCCTTCCTTCCTTCCTTCCTTCCTTCCTTCCTTCCTTCCTTCCTTCCTTCCTTTATTCCTTCCTTCCTCAGCCTTGAAGCTTCAGCTCAGGGTAAAGAAACTGTGGAGCTCAGTAAAGATGAGTTTCCTGCAGCATCAGTGTTCAGATTTATCATCATCACAATCAGAGCGACGGCCAGCGTGCGCTCGGCTTGATTTATTCTTTATCTCGGCCAAAAAAAAAAAAAAGTGAGCCCGGGCGAGTCGTAAAAAGATGAAAGATAAAAATCGATCGGCAGTATTTAAAGTAATGGCTGCTGGCACACACACACACACACACACACACACACAGGAAACCAGTTAACACTCTGGAGCCGTGCGGGCAAGTCGTAAAATTTTGCAGCAACATCGTTATTTCTCTCCTAATCTCTTCTTCTTCTTCTTCTTCTTCTCTTTTTTTATCTCGAACCAATTCACCTTTATCTCCCTCCCTTCCTTTCTTGACTCCACTTCTTCCTCTTCTTCCTCTTCTTCTTCTTCTTGTTCTTCTTCTTGTTCTTCTACTATCTCTTCCTCCATTCCTATTTCCCATGCTTTGTTACTTTTCTCTCTTTCCTTCTACACTCTGGTCTATTCCTTGCTTTCTATATTCCTCTTGTTTTCTCCATCCTCCTCCTCTTCTTCCTCCTCTTCCTCCTCCTCTTCCTCCTCCTCTTCTTCTTCTTCTTCTTCTTCTTCTTCTTCTTCTTCTTCTTCTTCTTCTTTTTAATCTCGAACCAATTCACCTTTATCTCCCTCCCTTTCTTTCTTGACTCCACTTCTTCTTCTACTATCTCTCCCTCCATTCACTACTTTTCACCTCTTCTCTTCGATCTCTTCATTGCTTTGTTTCTTTTCTCTTTCCTTCTACACTCCTTGCTTCTATTCCTCTGGTTTTTCTCCATCCTCCTCTTCTTCTTCTTCTTCTTCTTCTTCTTTTTTTTATCTCGAACCAATTCACCTTGATCTCCCTCCCTTTCTTGACTCCACTTCTTCCTCCATTCACTACTTTTTCTCTCTTGCCTCTCATGTTTAATTTGTTTCTTTTCTCTCTTTCCTTCTACACTCCTTGCTTCTATTCCTCTTCCTGTTCTCCATCTTCTTCTTCTTCTTCTTCTTCTTTTCTTTTTTTTTATCTCGAACCAATTCACCTTTATCTCCCTCCCTTTCTTTCTTGACTCCACTTCTTTCTCTACTATCTCTTCCTCCATTCACTACTTTTCACCTCTTACCTGCTTTGTTTCTTTTTTCTCTTTCCTTCTACACTCCTTGCTTCTATTCCTCTTGTTTTCTCCATCTTCCTCCTCTTCTTCTTCTTCTTCTTCTTCTTCTCGAACCAATTCACCTTTAACTCCCTCTCTTTCTTGACTCCACTTCTTCCTCTACTCTTTCTTCCTCCATTCACTACTGTTTCTCTGTTGTCTCCTTCTACACTCCTTGCTTCTATTCCTCTTGTTTTCTCCATCCTCCTCCTCTTCTTCCTCTTCTTCTTCCTCCTCTTCTTCCTCTTCCTCCTCCTCTTCTTCTTCCTCCGCTGCAGGCTGTTGATGGAGAGGATTTCGAATGTCAGCCGGGACAGTGGTCATCGCAGGTGGAATTCTGGCTACAGTCATCTTACTGACCATCGTCGCTGTACTGTGTTTATGTAGGTTGCAGGTATGATTTTTTTCACTATTTTACACATATAGTGTTGGGGGGGGGTTAACTTCTAACCTCATTCAAAGGAGAGAGGGATGGAAGGAGGCTTTAACCCTCCTGTCGTCCTCCCGGGTCAAATTGACCCCGTCTGTTCCCGACTGTTCCTTCCTTCCCTCCTTCCTTCCTTCTTTTCTTTCCTCCCTTCTTCTTTCCGTCCCTCCTTCCTTCCTTCTTCTCTTTCCTCCCTCCTCCTTTCCTTCCTTCCTTCTTCCTCCCTTCCTTCCTTGACTCGACAACAACAGGAGGGTTAACCTAACAATGGACTTTGTTTCCTGTTTCCAATCGCATTCAAAAGCGTCACTGTAATCGTCCCAAAACCGTAAACCTTAAACTTGTGGTTAATATTGTAGCCGCTGTGATGGAAATCTTGGAGATTCCTGAATATCAGGAGACCTCGGATGTCTTGAGCAAAAGGATTTAATGAATTGATTAGGGGGACATTTGGGATACAACAGTTAACCTAGATCTGACGGCAAAGATGTGAATGGTAAATGGACTACATTTATATAGCACCTTTCTACTCAAAGTGTTTTACACTGAAGTATATATTTAATTGTTTTTCTTTTTTTTTCTGGTTGAAAAGAAAAATGGCAGATCATTCACTGGTTCAGACAGGTTTCAATTCGTCCTAAATTTAGTCAAAGACTCTGACCTGCAGGCCTTTCTTCCTGTGTTCCTCCTCCAGTATTACTGCTGTAAGAGGGAGGAGTCTGAGAAGGGGGAAGAGGAGGAACCAGAGCTCGCCACCATGTCGCCGTTCCGCCCCCTGGCTCTGTCCGCTCCTCCGACGCCTCCGACGCCGGAGCACTACAGCGACGAGCCCGAGAACTACACCCCCACCTTCCTCACCGAAGCCAACGGGCCCGCCAGCTTCTCGCCGACCCCTCCGCCGCGCCGGTGCCACCGTCCGCACGCCTTCTGCCCGTCGTGCGCCCGCTGCTCGCTGCCCTTCTACCTGCAGCACCCGGAGCGGCTGTGCAACGGCGGCCGCAGGATCAGCTACAGGACTGTACAGCAGCAGGACCTGGAGCTGCCCATGGACCTCGCCAGCTTCTATCAGAAGCTCAACCTGATCCGCTCGTACACCATGAGGGAGGTGGTCACCAGCAGCGTCAGCACCGACGTGTAGGAGCGGGCGGGGGGGGGAGTTAGCGCCGCCCTGCTGGCATGAAGGAGAATTTAATTTAAACAAAATTGGTGCTGTCTGCAAACACTAAATAAATGAATCTGTTACAGGAGGATTGAGATGTGTGTGCAGCTTTAAACTACAACACTGAGGGCTTTTAGTTAACGTAACACCGCCAGGCAGCCATGTTGGAGGTCTGCAGCCCCGGAGTAACTGCAAACAGCTGAATGCATCTCTGTAGAAAACACTGAAGACTTGAACGGACTAGATTTTGTCTGCTTTGACTCAACACTTTTTGTCACATAACGTCCAACTGATTTTATGTATAAAGATAATTAGCTTTAGGTAGCAATACGGCTGTCACTTTTTATTGGAAACAGTCGGCTAGTTTGCTAGTTTCACCCGAAACCATCCGAGAAGCAACCAGTGTAATCATTTCGGAGGTAATTTACGTCCTTTTAAAAAATGTGACTGCCTCTCAGCTACGAAAGGAAGTTAGCTTAAGGCGCTTTTCCACTACACAGTTCCAGCACGACTCGACTCGGCTCGGCTCAGTTCCAGGAACGAACTTTTCCATTACAAAGAAGTTCCTACCCAACGTGGGCGGGGTCGTCATAGCAACGGCTCCGCGAAACTGCCGTGACTTCGTTTTATACGCGACACAAACACATAAACGATGGAGGACATGGAGGCGATGGTGTACTTGCTGCTGTATGTGGCTTTCTGTCACACACACTTCCTTCCTTCCCTCCTTCCTTCATTCCTTCCTTCCTTCCTTCCTTTCTTCCTTCCTTCCTGCTGTATGTGGCTTTCTGTCACACACACTTCCTTCCTTCCCTCCTTCCTTTCCTACCTTCCTTCCTTCCTTCCTGCTGCTGTATGTGGCTTTCTGTCACACACACTTCCTTCCTTCCCTCCTTCCTTTCCTACCTTCCTTCCTTGCTGCTACTGTATGAGGCTTTCTGTCACACACAAAGCAAAGAGAAGAGAAACCGAATCGCTGTAACGCTGTTGCCGGTATTTAAAAATGTCGGGTTTGATTCTTGTGTGGGACGGCTCATGACTCTTCCAGTTAAGACTCTCTGACCAATCAGCGGCCGGCAGTCTGATGACGTCACATTTAGTATCGGCTCGGCTCGCTTGGAACCTCAGCAGAGCAGGTACTAAAAAAGTAGCAGGTACCAGGTACTATCACTAGTGGAGACGCAAAATAAAACGAGGCTAGCCGAGGCGAGTCGAGTCGTGCTGGAACTGTGTAGTGGAAAAGCTCCATTAGTGAGGCTATTAAAGCTGGAGTGTGAGATGTTTGTCTCCCCCTACTGGTGGCACGCTCTCATGTGAACCCTGATTATTAGGCACAGAGAGAGAGGCTAGTCATAACTCATATGTTTTGATGGTCCACCAGGATTGGTCCCAGTATGCCGAATGGACAGTAAACCGCTGGCTAACCTACTGGTGTGGCTGTAAAACTTATGATAATTAGTTTGGAGCGTCACACAACCTCTCCATGAAATGACTCGTTTCACCATCATCAGTCTTAAAACATTTGTAAAGTCTAGAAGAGCCACACCATTAACAGCCAAACAGCCAGATGTAAAAACTCTGTAGGCCTATAATCTGTGTATAGCCTGAGAAAAGTCTCGATCAGCGTTGTGTGAACTCGTTTGGTAAGGGCTTGAATGTAACGGACATTCATTTATATCCAAAGGTTCAACGCTGCGGGTTTGAATCATCTGTATGAGAAGTGTGAACAAGCCAGATTCAGGAGGCTCAGCAGTGAATCTGAGAGAGACTTTGATTATACAGATGTTTGCTAAATGATGCTAATGGCTAGTTAGTGGCTAAATACAACTCTTAAAATCTGTTGATGCTCTGCTGTGGATTTTTCTTATTGTCACCAAATCCCATGATAACAACAAAACCAGCAACGAACTGATCTACTAAGAAGTTTTAATGCATATTCAAAGCCTGGTATTTGTTATTCCTCTGTGTCGTAGACCTCTGTATTTAAAGGCCGTGTAAAGTGAATACAGACATTTTCTTCTAAACACATTAAATAGGTCATAAATGTATTTCTAAAAAAGGTGTAAAAAGCATTTCAACCATTTAGATTTGAATTGTGGAGCTAGGCTTCACACACTGTGTTTCAACATTTCTGTGTTCAGGATTTAGTGATTAGCATAAACCCGCCCCTGCTGCTGTAGAGGTATAAATACATTCAGCACACACTACTACTACTACAGTCTACAGTTAGCCAGTTAGCTGAGTTAGCCGCCAAGCTCGCTGCTGAGCTAGCAGCTGAGTTAGCCGCCAAGCTAGCAGCCGAGTTAGCCGCTAAGCTAGCAGTTGAGTTAGCCGCCAAGCTAGCAGCCGAGTTAGCCGCTAAGCTAGCAGTTGAGTTAGCCGCCGAGTTAGCTGCTGAGCTAGCAGCAGAAAGATCTCAGACGTAGCGTCCATGTTTCTGGTAGAGGTGGTGACTTTGATTGACAGGTGACACTTGGTAGGGGGTGGGGCTTCAGCGTTTGGTAGCAGAGAAAGAGGCTGATTTTTACACAACTTTGAAGCCTAATTTCATATATTTGGCGATTTTTTTAATCATTCAAATTTGGCAGGGTGGTTTACAACACACTTTTCTGTGGTATGTCAAACTCAGAACACTTATTTATTCTTACTTTACACAGACTTTAAAAATACACACACTGTGGATTCATCCTCCCAAACAAAATAGTCCTCAATCCTCCTGTTTTGTTAAAATCTACAGTGACCAGCTGTTTTGGAAAATGAAATAGCCATTTTTTTAAAAACTGAAACCAGTCAGAGAGCCAGATCTATCATACATTGTTGGTTTTGATATTTTCATGGGATTTGATGACCTCGGGAAAAAAATACAAAATAACAGCAGCTTTTTATCCTTTAAGCTCTGAATCAAAGGACTCAACAGTCAATCAAAAGAGCTTTTTCTCCTACAGACCAATACTGAATACTGAATATGCAGTATATGTGTGAGTACTCTGACAGTATACTTATTATACTATTTATGCTGTATAAAACCAATCACATGGACATTAAGCAGTTTTTTTATGTTTATTAACGTAGCAACAGCTGTACAGAGTCCAACTGTTAAAAAAAAAAAAAAATCACCTTTATTTCTTTCACTGTGTTATTCCTTCACTTCACACGAGAGCCAAATATGATCTTTAAATGCTGTTTTTTTAAGAGTTAACCCTTTACTGGGCAAATAATTATATTTGGTAACTTCTGTAAATATCCCAACATATCCTTCCTTCCTTCCTTCCTTCTTTCCTTCCTTCCTTCCTTTCCTTCCTCCCTGCCATCTTTCTTCCCTTCCTCTTTTCCTTTCTCCCTCCCTCGTTCGTTATTTCCTCCGTCCTTCCTTCCTTCCTTTCCTTCCTTCCATATGTCCTTCCTCCCTCCCTCCTTCTCTCCTCCCTTCCTTCTTTCCTTCCTCCGTCCCCCTTTCTTCTTCCTTCCTTCCTTCTTTCTTCCCTTCCTCCCTCCCTCCCTCCTTCTCTCTTCCTTTTCTCCCCCCTACCTTCCTTCCTTCCTTCTTAACCCTTTATAGGACACTCATTGAAAGGAAGGGAGGAAGGGAGGGAAGGAAGGAAGGAAGGAAAGAAGGAAGGTAGGGGGGAGGAAAGAAAGAGAGAAGGAGGGAGGGAGGAAGGGAAGAAAGAAGGAAGGAAGGAAGGAAGGAAGAAGAAAGGGGGATGGAGGAAGGAAAGAAGGAAGGGAGGAGAGAAGGAGGGAGGGAGGAAGGACAGATGGAAGTAAGGAAAGGAAGGAAGGAAGGAAAGAAGGAAGGGAGGAGAGAAGGAGGGAGGGAGGAAGGACAGATGGAAGGAAGGAAGGCCGGAGGAAATAAGGAACGAGGGAGGGAGGAAGGAAAAGAGGAAGGGAAGAAATAAGGCAAGGAGGAAGGAAAGAAGGAAGGAAGGAAGGAAGGATATTTTGGGATATTTACAGAAGTTACCAAATATAATTATTTGCCCAATAAAGAGTTAATCATGAAATGAGTTTGAAGCTCCTCTTGAACTCTGAGTGAAGCTGAACAGGTGTTTTCACTTGTTCTGCTGATTACAGATCACAGATTCACTCTCAAAGATTTTGTGGATCTCGTTAATGTTTTAAGGACAGAAATCACTCGAGTCATGGTTAACCCTTTATAGGACACTCATTGAAAGGAAGGGAGGAAGGAAGGAAGGAAGGGAGGGAAGGGTTGAGTTTAATGGTTATATAATTCTTCATATTATAAATAAATTCTTCGAAATCTAAATTTCAAAGCGTGAAGAGAGAATGAAAAGAAATGTTGACATCAAGAATTAAACTGATGATACCTAATTTCTAATTTTGCTCCTTGACATTAAAAATACATTAAACATTAACCTTCCTGTCGTCCTCCCAGGTCAAACTGACTGTTCCTTCCTTCCTTCCTTCCTCCCTCTGTCCTTCATTCCTCCCTCCCTTCCTTCCTTCCTCCTTCCTTTGCTTCCTTCCTTCCTTCCTTTCTTTCTTCTGTGCTTCTTTCTTTCCCTCCTTCCTTCCTTCCTTCCTCCGTTCCTTCCTTCCTCTGTCCTTCCTTGCTCTGTCCTTCCTTCCTCCCTTCCTTCCTTCCTCCCTCCTTTGCTTCCTTCCTTCCTTCCTTTCTTTCTTCTGTGCTTCTTTCTTTCCCTCCTTCCTTCCTTCCTCCCTCCGTTCCTTCCTTCCTTCCTTCCTCTGTCCTTCGTTCCTTCCTCCCTCTGTCCTTCATTCCTTCCTCCCTCCTTTCCTTCCTTCCTTCCTTCCTTCCTTCCTTCCTTTCTTTCTTCTGTGCTTCTTTCCTTCCTTCCTTTCTTCTGTCCTTCCTTCCTTCCTCTGTCCTTCCTTCCTTCTTTCTTCTATCCTCCCTTCCTTCTTCCTCCCTTCCCCTTATCCTTCCTTCTCTCCTTCCTCCCTCCCTTCCTTCCTTCCTCCCTCTTTTCCTTCCTTCTTTCCTTCCTTCTCCCTCCCTTCCTTCCTCCCTTCCTTCCTTCTCTCCTTCCTTCCTTCCTTCTTCCTCCCATTCTTCCTCTTTTCCTTCTTCCTTCCTCCCTTCCCTTCCTTCCTTGACTCGAGGACAACAGGAGGGTTAAAAAGTTAAAATAGATGAAACTAGACGGAGCTTCTTCTTCTTCTTCTTTTTGACCCATGTTTGTGTCACGTTGTGTAGATTTGTCAGCACTGGTTTATTTGTGTATTTAATAATTCAGACAGAAGAGAAACTGTCAGTATGTGAGTGAATTCATGTTTACAGAGCGACAGGAAACATTTTAAATCAGTGATGTTCAGTTTTATTTCCTTTAGTACAGGAAGTGTTTGAAACCTATGTCCACATTTCTGAAGCATTCAACCATCTAATGACTGTTATTTCCTGTTGATGACTTTTATTTTGAAGGGATGTTGGAGTTTGAAATCATATTTAACCCTCCTGTTGGAAAGGCAAAGGGGGAAGGAAGGGAGGGAGGGAGGAAGGAAGGAAGGGAGGAAGGGAGGGAGGAAGGAAGGGAGGAGGGAAGGGAGGTAAGGGAGGAAGGGAGGGAGGAATAAGGAAGGAAGGGAAGGAAGGTAGGAAGGAGGGAAGGAAGGGAGGAAGGGAGGGAGGAAGGAAGGGAGGAAGGAAGGAGGGAAGGGAGAGAGGAAGGAAGGAGGGAAGAGAGGAAGGAAGGGAGGGAGGAAGGAAAGGAAAGGAGGAGCGACAGAAAACATTTTAAATCAGTGATGTTCAGTTTTATTTCCTTTAGTACAGGAAGTGTTTGAAACCTATGTCCACATTTCTGAAGCATTCAACCATCTAATGACTGTTATTTCTGGAAGACAATGTTCATTTCCAGTTGATGACTTTTATTTTGAAGGGATGTTGGAGTTTGAAATCATATTTAACCCTCCTGTTGGAAAGGCAAAGGGGGAAGGAAGGAAGGGAGGGAGGAAGGAAGCAAGGGAGGAATGGAAGGAGGGAAGGGAGGGAGGAAGGAAGGAAGGGAGGAAGGAGGGAAGGGAGGGAGGGAAGGAAAGGACGGGAGGGAGGAAGAAGGAAGGGAGGGTAGGGAAGGTCGGAAGGAAGGGAAGGAAAGGGAGAGAGGAAGGGAGGGAGGAAGAAGGAAGGAAGGGAAGGAAGGTAGGAAGGAGGGAAGGAAGGAGGGAAGGGAAGGAAAGGGAGGAAGGAAGAAAGGAAGGGAGGAAAGGAGGGAAGGGAGGGAGGGAGGGAAGAAGGAAGGAAGGAGGGAAGGGGGGGAAGGAAGGAAGAAAGGAAAAGAGGAAGGAAGGAAAGAAGGACAAAGGAAGGGAGAAAGGAGGGAGGAAGAAGGAAAGAGAGAAGGAAGGGAGAAAGGAAAAGAGGAAGGAAGGAAAGAAAGACAAAGGAAGGGAGGAAGGTAGGGGGAGGAAAGGGGGAAGGAAGGGAGAAAGGAAAAGAGGAAGCAAGGAAAGAAGGACAAAGGAAGGGAGGAAGGAAAGGAAAGGAGGAGCGACAGAAAACATTTTAAATCAGTGATGTTCAGTTTTATTTCCTTTAGTACAGGAAGTGTTTGAAACCTATGTCCGTAATAATCCAACTTCCTGTCATTGCATTACTAACTTTACATGTAAGATTGAGAATCACTGTTTTAAAAGCATTTCTGAAGCATTCAAACATCTAATGACTGTTATTTCCTGTTGATGACTTTTATTTTGAAGAGATGTCGGAGTTTAAAATCATATTTAACCCTCCTGTTGTCCTCGAGTCAAGGGAGGAAGGGAGGGAAGGAAGGGAAGGAAAGGAAGGTCCTTCCTCCTCCCTCCTACCTTCCTCCCTCCTTCCTTCCTACCTCCCTCCTTCTCTTTTTCTTTCTTTCCTTCCTCTTTTTGTCCTTACTCCTTTCCTTCCTTCCTTCCTTCCTCTCTTCTCTCCTAAATTCCTTCCTCTTTTGTCCTTACTCCTTTCCTCCCTCCCTCCCTTACTCCTTTCCTTCCTTACTTCCTCATTTCCTCCCTCCCTCCTTACTCCTTCCTTCCTTCCTCTTTTCCTTCCTTCCTTCCTTCCTTCCTTCCTCCCTCCCTTCCTCCCTTCTTCTTTTCCTCCTTACTCCTTTCCTTCCTTCCTCCCTCTTTTCCTCCTTTCCTTCCTTCCTCCCTCTTTTCCTCCTTACTCCTTTCCTTCCTTCTTTCCTCCTGTCCTTCCTTGACCTGAGCACAGCAGGAGCGTAAATCAATAAAGCGATCAGATATGAATCAGTAACGAGGTGTTTTGGAGCTTTGAGCTGCAGGTTCGACACTGAGAACGAACCTCTTTCATCATTCAGTGAGTGTTTACCGACGTGAAGTCTTCAGTCTTCAGTCTTCCTCCGTCTCTCCTCTGCTTCAGTAGTCGATGTGTTTCTGTTTCATCCTGCAGCTCAGTAGATGTGAGGTTTGGCTCCCTCTCTCTCACACTGACCAGCAGGGGGCGTCAAACCAACATCTACTGTAGCTGCTCGCTGTCTGAAAGTGACTTCATTCATTTACAGTGTTAATAAAAATGATGCAAAAACTCTGTTTGGTGTGTCTCTCTCTCTGTGTGTGTGTGTGTGTGTGTGTGTGTGTGTGTGTGTGTGTGTGTGTGTGTGTGTGTGTCTGTGTGTGTGTGTGCGTGTGTGTGTGTGTGTGTGTGGTGCCTTCAGGGACAAACCGACAGAAACAGAGAGTTGATTCTCAGCTGATGATATCAGCAAGGAGACGAGGTCATGAAAGAAGTATATTCAGCCTGTAATACATGAATCAGGAAGGAAAGGAGGGAGGGAGGAAGGTAGGAAGGAAGGAAGGAAGGAAGGAAGGAAGGAAGGAAGGAAGGAAGGAAGGAAGGAAGGAAGGAAGGAAGGAAGGAAGGGAGGAAGAAGGAATGAAAGGAGGGAGGGAAGAAGGAAGGAAGGAAGGAACATATGCAGAGAGACAACCTGAAGTTTAATCCTTGTATCGTCCTCCCGGGTCAAATTGACCCTTTCTTCCTCCCTCCTTCTTCCCTCCCTTCCATCCTTCCCTCCTCCTTCTTCCCTCCCTTCCATCCTTCCCTCCTCCTTTCTTCCCTTCCTTCCTTCCTCCTGTCTTTCCTCCTTCTTTTCCTTCCTTCCTTCTCTCCCTTCCATCCTTCCTTCTTCCCTCCTTTCCTTCCTTCTTCCCTCCTTTCCTTCCTTCTTCCCTCCTTTCCTTCCTTCTTCCTCCGTTCCTTCATTCCCTCCTCCTTTCCTTCCTTCTTCCTCCCTTCCTTCCTTCCCTTCCTTCCTTCCTTGACTCTAGGACAACAACAATATGTTAGCGTGTGGAGCATCTCTCGACACCCTCTGACTCATCTCCTCTTTCTGTGGCTCTCAGCTCCGAGCTCATTGATTCCCAGCGAAGACGTAAATCTTTAAAAACAGCTCACACATATATATAGTTTCTTTCTTTCTTTTTTTTAAAGTCTCAGGCATTTCCTAAAAACAGCTGAGCACTGCAGTTTTTAGCAAACGTTACACAAACAAGAGGAAATAGTCCATTTCTGTGGGGATTATTTTCAGCGGCGGATGAATCCCGTTCAGCGCTCTACTGAGTATTTCTGGTGTTTGTGGATTTAGTTTAAAATAAACTACGGTATGTTTGTTCATGATGAAGCGCAGCAACGTGACTCACTGATGTGGTTTTAATAGTTTTTGGACAAAAGAGGAGGAGGAATGAGGAATATCAGGGTTTGGATACACATGATACTTAGTAGATCAGTTAACCCTCCTGTTGTCCTCAAGTCAAGGGAGGAAGGAAGGAGGGAAGGATAGAAGGGAGGGAGGGAGGAAGGAGGGAAAGTAAGGGAGGAAGGAAGGAAGGAAGGAAGGAAGGAAGGAAGGAAGGAGGAAAGCAAGAAAGGAGGGAGGGAGGAAGGAGGGAAGGGAGGGAAGAAGGACGGAAGGAAAGGGGAAGGAAGAAAGAAGGGAGGTAGGAAGGTAAGGGAGGAAGGAAGGAAGGGAGGAAGGAGAGAAAGGAGGGAAAGGAGGGAGGGAGGAAGAAGGAAGTAAGGGAGGAAAGAGGGAAAGGAGGGAGGGAGAAGGAAGGGAGGAAGGAGGGAAGGGGAGGAGAGAGGAAGAAGGAAGGAAGGGAGAAGGAAGGAAAGAAGGGAGGTAGGAGGGAGGAAGAAGGAAGGAAGGGGAAAAAGGTAGGTAGGAAGGATGGAGGGAGGGAGGGAGGTATGGGAGGAAGGGAGGAAGGAGGAAGGACAGATGGGAGGAAGGACAGAAGGAAGGAAGGACAGAAGGAAAAAAGGAAGGAAGGACAGAAGGAAGAAAGGGAGGAAGGACAGATGGAAGGAAAGAAGGAAGGAAGAAAGGGTAGGAAGGACAGATGGAAGGAAGAAAGGAAGGAAGGGGAAAAAGGTAGGTAGGAAGGATGAAGGGAGGGAGGGAGGTAAGGGAGGGAGGAAAGGAGGAAGGACAGATGGGAGGAAGGACAGAAGGAAGGAAGGACAGAAGGAAAAAAGGAAGGAAGGGACAGAAGGAAGAAAGGAGGAAGGACAGATGGAAGGAAAGAAGGAAGGAAGAAAGGAAGAAAGAGGAAGGAAGGAAGGAAGGAAGAAAGAAAGGAAAATAGGGAGGTAGGAAGGACAGATGGAAGGAAGGAAGGAAGGACAGAAGGAAGAAAGGGAGGAAGGACAGATGGGAGGAAGGACAGAAGGAACACAGAAAGGAAAATAGGGAGGTAGGAAGGACAGATGGAAGGAAGAAAGGAAGGAAGGAAGAAAGGAAGGAAGGAAGAAAGGAAGGAAGGAACAAAGAAAGGAAAATAGGAAGGTAGGAAGGAAAGATGGAAGGAAGGAAAAGAACACAGGAAGGAAAGTGGGCCGGACTGTACCCCTTGGCGGGCCGGTTCTTCGTAATATATGACCTTAAAAAAAAAAGCACCAGAAGCCGATATGTTCATCTGAACTGTTATTTAATTGAAATACACGTCAGTACCATTAAGATTTCAGTTTATTATCAACAGTACACAATCGCCATACTTACTTACTTACTTACTTACTTAGTTTTGTACAAAGAGGTATCAGTTATATAAAAACACAGTACACAAAAGTTAAAAATGAGACATACAGGTACACGTCTGAATACAGTTCAGCCATACTTCAAGTGTCAGGAATCTTTCTGTCTGTGTTTGGAATAACTCTGTCCTCCTCCTCCTCCGTCACACACACACACTAGGAAGGGAGGGAGGGAGGGAGGGAGGGAGGAAGGAAAGGAGGGAAGGAGGAAGGCAGGGAGGGAGGAAGGAAGGAAGGAAGGGAGAGGGGAAGGAGGAAGGGAGGAAGAAGGAGGGAGGCAGGGAGGAAGAAGGAAGGAAAGGAGGGAGGAAGGAATTAGGAAAGGAGGGAGGAAGGAAGGAAGGTAATGGGGAGGAAAGAAAGAGGGAAGGAAGGAAGGAAGGAAGGGAGGGAGGAGGAAGGAAGGTAATGGGGAGGAAAGAAAGGGAAGGAAGGAAGGAATTAGGAAAGGAGGGAGGAAGGAAGGAAGGTAATGGGGAGGAAAGAAAGAGGGAAGGAAGGAAGGAAGGAAGGGAGGAAGGAAGAATGGAAGGGAGGGAGGAAGAAGGAAGGATGGAAAGGAGGAAGGGAGGAGGAAGGAAGGAAAAGAGGGAGGAAGGAAGAAGAAAGAATGGAAGGGAGGAGGAAAGAAGGAAAGGAGGGAGGAAGGAAGGGAGGGAGGGAGAGAGGGAGGGAGGAAGGAAGGAAGAAGGAAGGAAGGAAGATAATGGGGAGGAAAGAAAGAGGGAAGGAAGGAAGGGGGGAGGAAGGAAGGAAGGGGGGAGGAAGGAAGGAAGGGACGAGGGAAGGGAGGAAGGATGGAAGGGAGGAAGGAAGGAAGGGAGGGACGAAGGAAGGAAGGAAGGTAATGGGGAGGAAAGAAAGAGGGAAGGAAGGAAGGAAGGAAGGGAGGGAGAAAGGAAGGGAGGGAGGAAGGAAGAAGGAAGAATGGAAGAGAGGAGGAAGGAAGAATGGAAGGGAGGAAGCAAGAATGGAACGGAGGAGGAAGAAGGAAGAATAGAAGAGAGGAGGAAGCAAGAATGGAAGGGAGGAAGGAAGGAAGAAGGAAGGGAGGGAAGAAGAAGGAAGGATGGAAGGGAGGAGGAAGGAAGGATGGAAGGGAGGAAAGAAGGAAGGGAGGAAGAAGGAAGGAAGGAAAGGAGGAAGGATGGAAGGGAGGAAGAAGGAAGGAAAGGACACACAGACTAAAACTGGCATGAGTTGAACCCGATGAATAACCATCGGCTGGCATCAGGAGCATCACGATAAATGAAAATGTGCTATGACTAATAAATATGCTTCCATGTCCTGCAGGCGTACGCGGCAGGGGGGGTGGGGGAGGGGTTGGGGTTGGGGGGGGGGTGGAATGGAAATATATATATAAAACATTTTACTTCCTGTTGGGCCATGCCAGACACCAAACTGAAACACAATTAAATAATATTTCATAAACAGTATCTGTATTAAATATTCTAGTCATGCAGTATAATTCAGTTGAGAAATAATTTAATAGATCTTTTTTTCATTGCAGCGGCGAAACGCTAACGAGAGCGAGCGAGCTGCTAACTGGTGATGATGATGAAGATGATGAAGTCTGTAAAAAAAAAAAACCCTTCTGACTCCACTTCACTACTCCACATGCTGTTAGAGGAACTGAAACTCCCAACTGATACATAATCAATAATAGACAACAGGGTTTATGGTTGAAGATATAATGATAATCAGAATGATGATGATGATGATGAAGATGAGGAGGAGGAAGATTTAAAGGTGTTATAATGTGTGATGGTTTGAAGGGGATGATGATTTTGGAAAAGGAAAAAACACATCTGGACTCTTTGGTGACGTGTTGGTTTTTTTTTTAACCCTCCTGTTGTCCTCGAGTCAAGGAAGGAAGGAAGGGAGGGAGGAAAGGAGGAAAGGAGGGAGGAAGGAAGGGAGGCAACAAAGAAGGAAAGAAGTAAGAAAGGGAGGAAGGAAAGAAGGACAGATGACAGGAGGGTAGGAAGGAAAAGAAGATGAAGGAAAGATGGAAAGAAGGAAGGATGGAGGGAAGGAAGGAAACAAAGAAGGAAAGAAGACAAGAAAGCAAAGAAGCAAGGAAGGAAGGAAGGAAGGAAAGGAAGAAAGGAAAAGAAAATGAAGGAAAGGTGGAAGGAAGGAAAGTAGGATGGAAGGAAACAAAGAAGGAAAGACGTAAGAAAGGGAGGAAGGAAAGAAGGACAGATGACAGGAGAGTAGGAAGGAAAAGACGACAAGAAGGAAAGTGGGCCGGATTGGACGCCTTGGCGGGCCGGTTCTGGCCCACAGGCCTCATGTTTGACATCCCTGACTTAATTGGTATTGGTCTCACTTTTAAGGTGGATTGGTGTTGGTATCACTTTTAAGGTGGATTGGTGTTGGTATCACTTTTAAGGTGGATTGGTGTTGGTATCACTTTTAAGGTGGATTGGTGTTGGTATCATTGTCTTGACTGTTGGCATGCTTGATTTTCATCTGCCTGACTCTACAGGTGAAAAAATCAAAACTGGGTCTCTAACTTTCTGCCTCCACTACAACACGAAGGAGGAGAACATAATCAAAGTTTTGCTTCTCAATGAAATTAAATATTACCTTTAAAAAAAAAATCAACATTTCTGTGCAGAATCAGTGTCCCTGTTACTGGGGATTTCCACCGGGTCCGTCAGCGGTGCGGAACAGCTGCGCTACGGTTTAGCTCCGTCCTCTGCCTGGCGTCAACTCACACCGGGAGGGTTACAGCAGCGGAGCGGAGCATGGTCTGGGAGAGAAATCTGCCTTTTAAAATGAAGTTGCACTGTTAATACAGTAATTACGGCAGCCCAATCAAATCCTAACGAGAGCCTTTAGTCTACCGTAATTACTGTAGTAGCAGCACAATCAAATCTGAAGGAGTGCCTTTAGTCTACCGTAATTACTGTAGTAGCAGCACAATCAAATCCGAACAAGTGCCTTTAGTCTACCGTAATTACTGTAGTAGCAGCACAATCAAATCCTACCGAGAGCCTTTAGTCTACCGTAATTACTGTAGTAGCAGCACAATCAAATCCTAACGAGAGCCTTTAGTCTACCGTAATTACTGTAGTAGCAGCACAATCAAATCCGAACAAGTGCCTTTAGTCTACCGTAATTACTGTAGTAGCAGCACAATCAAATCCTAACGAGAGCCTTTCGTCTACCGTAATTACTGTAGTAGCAGCACAACTAAACGGCCCGGTTTTCTTAACTTGCTCAAATTTAGTTGATTTGGTAATTTTCTTTGATGTTTGTGCTGATGTCATGTGTCAGTAGCTACGTAGCTAGATGGAGTCTTTATCTGTCTGTTTTATTTCTGTTTGTTGCTGAAATACGATCGGGAGGCTGCACGGGTTGTTTTATTTTGAAAGCCAGAAGCTTTATTATGCCGATTCAGTGTCTGACTTCCTGTCTGGTGCGATCTGCTCTGTTGAGCTTGTCGCGAGTTGGAAACGGCTCCGTCAAAATAGAAATGCTGCCTATTGATAGCGCTGCTGAGATGCTGCTGAGACGCTCCCGGCGGAAACACTCTCATTGATTATAGAGGCACCTATCAGCTCCGGTGACCGCGGCGCAGCTGTAACGCGCCGCTGACGGACCCGGTGGAAATTGGGCTTTACTGTGAATAAAGAGTTTTTATAAGGATGATGCCAAGTTCAACCTGAGTAGAGAGTCTCATTAACCAGAATAACTGAAAACATCTGTGTGGCTTTTGAAGCTTCATCAGGAAAAATATCCGCCTGAGTTTCTGCAAATTACAAAGTGTGGCTGCGATTACACTAAACTGAGTGACACATGTGGGAGGGACAAAGGAAAAGAGGAAGGGAGGAACGAAGGAAAGAAGGACAGAGGAAAGAAGGAAGGGGGGGAAGGCAAGGAAGGAAGGAGGGAAGGAAAGGAGGGAGGAGGGAAGGGAGGGAAGAAAGGACTGAGTAAAGAAGGAAGGAAGGAGGGAGGGAGAAAGGAAAAGAGGAAGGGAGGAACGAATGACAGAGGAAAGAAGGAAGGGAGGAAGGCAAGGAAGGAAGGAGGGAGGAGGGAAGGGAGGGAGGAAGAAAGGACTGAGTAAAGAAGGAAGGAAGGAAGGAAGGAAGGAAGGAAGGAAGGAGGGAGGGAGAAAGGAAAAGAGGAAGGGAGGAACGAATGACAGAGGAAAGAAGGAAGGGAGGAAGGCAAGGAAGGAAGGAGGGAAGGAAAGGAGGGAGGAGGGAAGAAAGGACTGAGTAAAGAAGGAAGGAAGGAAGGAGGGAGGGAAAAAGGAAAAGAGGAAGGGAGGAACGAATGACAGAGGAAAGAAGGAAAGGAGGAAGGCAAGGAAGGAAGGAGGGAAGGAAAGGAGGGAGAAGGGAAGGGAGGGAGGAAGAAAGGACTGAGTAAAGAAGGAAGGAAGGAAGGAAGGAGGGAGGGAAAAAGGAAAAGAGGAAGGGAGGAACGAAGGAAAGAAGGACAGAGGAAGGAAGGAAGGAAGGAATGAGGTAATGGAAAGAAGTAGGGAGGGAGGAAGGAAAGGAGGAAAGAAGAAAGGAATAAGGGAAGGAAAGGAGGGAGGAGGAAAGGGAGGGAGGAAGAAAGGACTGAGCAAAGAAGGAAGGAAGGGAGGAAGGAGGGAGGGAGAAAGGAAAAGAGGAAGGGAGGAACGAATGACAGAGGAAAGAAGGAAGGGAGGAAGGCAAGGAAGGAAGGAGGGAAGGAAAGGAGGGAGGAGGGAGGAAGAAAGGACTGAGTAAAGAAGGAAGGAAGGAAGGAAGGAGGGAGAAAGGAAAAGAGGAAGGGAGGAACGAATACCAGAGGAAAGAAGGAAGTGAGGAAGGCAAGGAAGGAAGGAGGGAAGGAAAGGAGGGAGGAGGGAAGGGAGGGAGGAAGAAAGGACTGAGTAAAGAAGGAAGGAAGGAGGGAGGGAGAAAGGAAAAGAGGAACGAATGACTGAGGAAAGACGGAAGGGAGGAAGGCAAGGAAGGAAGGAGGGAAGGAGAAGGAGGGAGGAGGGAAGAAAGGACTGAGTAAAGAAGGAAGGAAGGAAGGAAGGAAGGAGGAAGGGAGAAAGGAAAAGAGGAAGGGAGGAACGAATGACCGAGGAAAGACGGAAGGGAGGAAGGCAAGGAAGGAAGGAGGGAAGGAAAGGAGGGAGGAGGGAAGAAAGGACTGAGTAAAGAAGGAAGGAAGGAAGGAGGGAGGGAAAAAGGAAAAGAGGAAGGGAGGAACGAATGACAGAGGAAAGAAGGAAGGGAGGAAGGCAAGGAAGGAAGGAGGGAAGGAAAGGAGGGAGGAGGGAAGGGAGGGAGGAAGAAAGGACTGAGTAAAGAAGGAAGGAAGGAGGGAGGGAAAAAGGAAAAGAGGAAGGGAGGAACGAAGGAAAGAAGGACAGAGGAAGGAAGGAAGGAAGGAGGGAAGGAAAGAAGGAGGGAGGAAAGAAGGAAGGGAGGAAGGCAAGGAAGGAAGGAGGGAAGGAAAGGAGGGAGGAGGGAAGGGAGGGAGGAAGAAAGGACTGAGTAAAGAAGGAAGGAAGGAAGGAGGAAGGGAAAAAAGGAAAAGAGGAAGGGAGGAACGAAGGAAAGAAGGACAGAGGAAGGAAGGAAGGAAGCAAGGAAGGAAAGGAGGGAGGAGGGAAGGGAGGGAGGAAGGAAGGAAGGAAGGAAGGAAGGAAGGAGAAAGGAAAAGAGGAAGGGACACACGCTTTTTCGCTAAATTCTTTCTCTATTGATTTCAAAATAAAATCACTGGAAAAGAAAAAAAAAAAATTAAAAAAAGAAAACCAAAAAAAGTGAGCGTTGTGGGGAAACTTGTGAGCTTGTGTCTGATATCAGCAGAACCAGAGTGAATTATAACACATCATTTCAACTAATCCAAACTTCAAATGAACCCTCATAAATCCAGATTATTGGTGGAGTAACTTCAACCGTTCCAACTCTTTCGACTTTCAGCTTCCTCTTCATGATTCACAGTAACTGCAGTACCACGTTTGTTTCCTCATGCTGGAGCGAGAGTCGGGGGGGTGGAGAGAGAGAGAGAGAGAGAGAGAGAGAGAGAGAGAGGAGGAGGGGGGCGGTGGTGGTGGTGGTGGTGGTGGAGGAGGCAGGCGTCCTGGACTAGGAGCTGGGAGGTCTGACGGTGCGGCAGGAGTGGCAGCAGGCCTTGCTGTAGTACCAGTGGCTGCACAGGTTCACCTTCAGCGCCAGCAAGCAGTTGGTGGAGGGACGATCCTGGCAGCTCTCATCTGGGACCGAGGCAGAGGCAGAGTCAAAGTCAGTCATGGTGAATCATCCCTCCTACCTTCCTTCTTTCCTCTGCCCTTCTTTCCTTCCTTCCTTCCTTCCTTCCTCCTTTCCTTCATTCATTCCTTCCTCCCTTCTTTCCTTCCTTCCTTCCTTCCTTATTTTCTTATTTTCTTTCCTTCTTCCTCCCTCCCTTTCCTTCTTTCCCCCCTCCTTTCCTTGACTGTTCCTTCCTTCCTTCCTTCCTTCCGTCTGTCCTTCCTCCCTCCTTCTCTCTTTCCTCCTTTCCTTCCTTCTTCCTTCTTTCTTCTTTCCTCTTTTCATTTCTCCCTTCCTCCCTCCTTCCTTCTTCCTCCCTCCTTTCCTTCCTTCTTTCCTCCCTCCTTTCCTTCCTTCTTCATCCCTTCCATCCTTCTTTCCTCCCTCATTTACTTCCTTCTTCCCTTCCTTTCCTTCTTTCTCCCCTCCTTTCCTTCCTTCGTCCTCCCTTCCTTCCTTGATTTGAGGACAACGGGAGGGTTAATGAAGGAGAAGCAACCACTACTGCTTCACTTTCCCCACCCAGATTTATCCTGCTGGTCCGAGGGATTGAACCGATAATACCTAGACCTCTAGATTTAAGCTATACAGACTTCCAGGTTATACATTTATCTGATGCTTTAACATTCCCAGTAATTCCCAGCAATCTTCTCTTTTTCAGGAACACTATCAATCACATTCACACAGTCATACATTGATCCTTGGAAGCTGCTTTGCTCTGGAGCAGTTGGGTTAAGTTGTCTTAACCTTCCTGTCGTCCTCTTGGGTCAAACTGACCCCGTCTGTTTTGACTGTTCCTTCCTTCTTCCCTTCTTTCCTTCCTTCAGTCTGTCCTTCCTCCCTCCTTCTCTCTTTCCTCCCTCCCTTCCTTCTTTCCTTCCTCCCTCCCTCCCTCCCTCTTCTTCTTTCCTTCCCTCCTTCCTCCCTCCCTTCCTTCTTTCCTCTGTCCTTCTTTCCTTCCTCCCTTCCTCTTTTCATTTCTCCCTCCCTCCTTCCTTCTTCCTCCCTTTCCTTCTTTCCTCCTTCCTTTCCTTCTTTCTTCCTCCCTCCCTTCCTTCTTCATCCCTTCCTTTCCTTCTTTCCTCCCTCCTTTCCTTCCTTCTTCCTCCCTTCCTTCCTTCTTCATCCCTTCCTTTCCTTCCTTCTTCCTCCTTTTCCTTCTTTCTTCCTCCCTTCCTTCCTTCTTCATCCCTTCCTTTCCTTCTTTCCTCCCTCCTTTCCTTCCTTCTTCCTCCCTTCCTTCCTACTTCATCCCTTCCAACCTTCTTTCCTCCGTCCTTTCCTTCCTTCGTCCTCCCTTCCTTTCCTTCTTTCCCCCATCCTTTCCTTCCTTCTTCCTCCCTGCCTTCCTTCTTCATTCTTCATTCCTTCCTTTCCTTCCTTCTTCATCCCTTCCTTCTTTCTTCATCCCTTCCTTTCCTTCTTTCCTCCCTCCTTTTTTTATTTGACAAGAGAGCCTCTAAAAAGGACTTTACCAAAATAAAATGCAGTCTAAAATCAGCTAAATTATTATCGAAACTGTCAAAAAATACGTATGAATCCGAGCAAGCAGTGTCACCTTCTCTCACTAGACAAGAGGAATAATTGTGGATTAATCTGCTGCTGAAAAAACTACATTGCCTCGTTGTTTTGGAAACCAAAGGGCTTGAAGCTAAGAGCCTCAGACAGAGTCAAGATAGTACTGACAGACAGACTAAAACATTGCTGGTTTTGATCACTTTGTGGGATTTGTGGGCAATAAGAAGAAAACAAAGTGAAACCATCTTTGTTCAGTTAAAGAACAACAGTTTGAAACATGTTGTCTGGCTGAGACAGACGGACTGTATTTCATTTCACATTGATAGCTTACAGAGTTCAGATGTAACAAATTTGGGGGTTCGTCCGAGATAAATCATAGATATCAATCAACTATTAAAGTCTGTATAAAGTCAATCATTGATTTACTTCTAAACATATTATGCATGTTGGAAAATGGTTACAGAAAACATGTGAAAAGGCTGATAACTATGCAGAACTGAACTATGCAGATAGAGCCTTAAAAGGTTTCTCAGCCTCTCATTTTTCCTGATTTTCTGAGCCTGCAAAAAATGGCTACTCCGTGACATAGTGGCATACCCTTGGTCCCTCCCCTACTATATAAGACCAAGAGTCCGCTCTCCTCAGTGGTTAACCTGCCTAGTGGCCAGTTATTATCTAACACTACTACTACTACTACAGTCTACAGTCTACAGTTAGCCAGTTAGCTGAGTGAGCCACCAATCTAGCCGCCGAGTTAGCCGCCAAGCTAGCAGCAGAAAGCTCTCAGATGTAGCGTCCATGTTTCTGGTAGAGGTGGTGACTTTGATTGACAGGTGACACTTGGTAGGGGGCGGGGCTTCAGCGTTTGGGAGCAGAGAAAGAGGCTGATTTTTACTCAACTTTGAAGCCTAATTTCATATATTTGGTGATTTTTTTAATCATTCAAATTTAGCAGGGTGGTTAACAACACACTTTTCTGTGGTATGTCAAACTCAGAACACATATTTATTCTTACTTTACACGGACTTTAAGTATTAACCCTCCTGTTGTCCTCGGGTCAAGGGAGGAAGAAGGAAGGAAGGAAGGAAGGAAGGAAAGAAGGAAGGAAAGAACGAAAGGAGGAAGGAAGGGAGGATGGAAGAAGGAAGGAAAGGAGGGAGGAAGAAAGGATGGAGTAAAGAAGGAAGGAAAGAAGGGAGGAAGAAAGGATGGAGTAAAGAAGGAAGGAAGAAGGACAGAAGGAAGGAGGGAGGGAGGCACAAAGGAAAAAAGGAAGGGAGGAACGAAGGAAAGAAGGACAGAGGAAAGAAAGGAAGGAGGGAAGGAAAGAAGGAGGGAGGGAGAAAGGAAAGGAAGGAAGGAGGGAAGGAATGAGGGAAGGAAAGAAGGAAGGAGGGAGGAAGGAAAGGAGGAAAGAAGGAAGGAATGAGGGAAGGAAAGAAGGAGGGAGGGAGGAAGGAAAGAGGGAAGGAAAGAAGGAAGGAATGAGGGAAGGAAAGAAGGAAGGAAAGGAGGAAGGAAGGAAAGAGGGACGGAAAGAAGGAGGGAGGAAGGAAGGACAGAAGGAAGGAAGGAAGGGAGGAAAGAAGGAACAGTCAAAACAGACGGGGTCAATTTGACCCTGGAGGACGACAGGAAGGTTAAGAGTTATATTTCTGTAGCTGCAGTGATCAATAAAAGCTCAACAGCTGCTTTTGCTTTGTAAATCAGTCGTTGTGGATCTCTGTGCTGTTACCTGGAGGCTCGGTGGGGCAGGGCTGCAGGGTGCAGGTCTGTTTGGCCACCGGTTTGGTGAGGGGGTCGCAGCCTCGGACCAGCTCCCTGCCCTGGTAGCACTTAACGTCCCTCATCCTCACACCCACTCCGCATGTCTTAGTGCACTGAGGACGTAGAGAGACACAGCCGTTACACACCGCTGATGAACCAGAGGCTAACATGTTTTATTCATTTGTCCGACAGGGTTAGGGTTAGGAAGGACTGAATGAAATGATAAAGAAGTATGAAGGCAGACTGCAGAGAAGAGAGGGAGGAAAACAAGATGGAGGAAGTAAACTGACACATGAGCATTTTTCTCAGTTTTCTTATACAGTATGTGATAATTTAATGCTTTCTGTGTCATATATGATATTAAAGTAATCCTTCCTTCCTCCCTCCCTCCTTCCTTCCTTCCTTCCTTCCTCCCTCCCTCCTTCTCTATTTCTTTCCTAGCCATTACCTTCCTTCTTTCCTTCCTTCCTCTTTTCCTTTCTCCCTCCCTCCTTCCTTCCTTCTTTCCTTCCTTCCTTCCTTCCTCTTTTCCTTTCTCCCTCCCTCCCTCCTACCTTCCTTCTTTCCTTCATTCCTCTTTTCCTTCCTCCCTCCTTCCCTTCTTTCCTTCCTTCTTCCTCCCTTCCTTCCTTCTTTCTCCTTCCTTGACTCGAGGACAAGCTTAGGCTTCAGTCTCTTTCTTTCCTCCCTTCCTTCCTCCCTCCTTCCTTCCTTCCTTCCTCCCTCCCTCCTTCTCTTTCTTTCCTAGTCATTACCTTCCTTCCTTCCTTCCTCTTTTCCTTTCTCCCTCCCTCCTTCCTTCCTCCTTTCCTTCCTTCCTTCCTCTTTTCCTTTCTCCCTCCCTCCTTCCTTCCTTCCTCCCTTCTTTCCTTCCTTCTTCCTCCCTTCCTTCCCTTCCTTCCTTCTTTCTCCTTCCTTGACTCGAGGACAAGCTTAGGCTTCAGTCTCTTTCTTTCCTCCCTTCCTTCCTCCCTCCTTCCTTCCTCCCTCTTTCCTTCCTTTGTTCTTTCCTCCCTCCCTCCTTCTCTTTCTTTCCTAGTCATTACCTTCCTTCCTTCCTTCCTCTTTTCCTTTCTCCCTCCCTCCCTCCTTTCCTTCCTTCCTTCCTCTTTTCCTTTCTCCGTCCCTCCTTCCTTCCTTCCTCCCTTCTTTCCTTCCTTCTTTCTCCTTCCTTGACTCGAGGACAAGCTTAAGCTTCAGTCTCTTTCTTTCCTCCCTTCCTCCCTCCCTCTTTCCTTCCTTAGTGCTTTCCTCCCTCCCTCCCTCCCTCCTTTTCTCTTTCTTTCCTAGCCATTCTTTCCTAGCCAAGATGGAGGAAGTAAACTGACACACACAAACATGAAACTGCCTTCACATGCTAAATAAAAAGCCACTACAGACGGCAGTAAAAAGCTAGACTGATTCTTAGTTATCAGAAACGTGAATATCATCTGTAGAGCTGCAACGACTAGTCAGTTAATCAGTTAGTCAATCAACAGATTTAATTAATCAGCAGATATATTTTGATAAGCAAATCTTTATTTTTTGTCATTTCTGAGGCAAAAATATTCTTTTCTCAGTTTCTTATACAGTATGTGATCATTTAATGCTTTCTGTGTCATATATGATATTAAAGTAATCCTTCCTTCCTCCCTCCCTCCCTCCTTCCTTCCTTTGTTCTTTCCTCCCTCCCTCCTCCTCCATTTCTTTCCTAGCCATTACCTTCCTTCTTTCCATCCTTCCTCTTTTCCTTTCTCCCTCCTTCCTTCCTTCCTTCCTTCCATCCATCCATCCTTCCTTCCTCCCTCCCTCCTTCCCTCCTTCTTTCCTTCCTTCTTTTTAATGATCCGGCCCACGTGAGATTAAATTGGGCAGTATGTGGCCCTTGAATGAAAATGAGTTTGACCCCCCCCTCCCCTGATTTAAAGGCTTATAAAAGTGAGGCATGTTCTGTGTGTGTTCTCACCTCAGACCAAGGTGTGGTGTACCATTTAAAACACGGCCTTTCGAAGCACGTGTTTTCATCTTCAGGCTTCTCGGTGCCGCCGCACGCCTCCTCGTCAAACACCTGGAACTTTCCGCTGCTGATGCCGACACACATGACGTTCCTCCGCTTCACGCCGCGGCCGCAGGTGGTGTTACACTACAGGCGGGGAATGTAAAGTTACAGGTTTCAGATCTAAATCGGTTTGTTTCTTACAGGAGAACTCAGCTGAGAGACACTGACAGTTTTTCATCATGAAGACATTTTTCACCTGAAGAGTCCAGCAGAACAACATCAAGCAGACAGCATTTCAAGTAAAAATGGAAATTAAACAAAAAAAAACTCTCTCCCTCTCCTTCCTTCTTTCCTTTCCTACCTTCCTTCCTTCCTCCCTCCCTCCTTTCCTCCCTTCCTTCTTCCCTCCTTTCCTTCCTCTTTTCCTCTCTCTCGTCCATTTCCTTCTTTCGTCCATCCTTCCTTATTTCCTTTCCTTCCTCCCTTCCGTCTTTCCTTTCCTCCCTTCCTTCCTTCAGCCCTTCCTTCTTTCCTGTCCTTTCTTTCCTTCCTCCCTTCCTTCCTTTCCTCCCTTCCTTCCTTCTTTCCTTCCTTCCTCTTTTCCTCTCCTTCCTTCTTTCCTTCCTTCCTCTTTTCCTCACTCCTTCCTTCTCTCCTTCCTTCTTTCGTCCATCCTTCCTCACTTCCTTTCCTTCCTCCCTTCCGTCTTTCCTTTCCTCCCTTCCTTCCTTCCTCCCTCCAGCCCTTCCTTCTTTACTCTCTCCTTCCTTCCTTCCTCCCTTCCTCTTTCTCCCTCCCTCTCTCCTTCCTTCTTTCCTCCATCCTTCCTCCCTCCCTCCCGCCCTCTTTTCCTTCCTTCCTCATTTCCTTCCCTCCCTCCCTCCTTCCCTCCGTCCCTCCTTTCCTTCCTTCCTTCTTCCTCTCTTCCATCCTTCCTTCCTTGACTCAAGGACAACAGGAGGGTTAAGAGAAGATGAGGTGTTCAATAAGAATTATCTTTCTTGAGCAAGTTTCAATTCTGTTAAATGTGACTTTCATATCGTACTGACATGAAATGAAAGAAGCTCTGTTCAAACTTCAGATGTTTTTTAGACAAAATAATTTACCCTGAGTTGATCTGTGGACGATGACACAGCGGAAACTCGGACATCTGATGATTCACTCGAGCTGAATGTGAAAGCGGGACTCACTGACGTACGAGTTACATCATCGTCAGATTTAAGTTGGCAGCCAAACTAACTTTTTTAATGAATGGTGGGTGCATTTACAGATATAAATATCTTTTAACGATGCAACGTGATCAAAAAGGGGAAATGTAGTTTCTCATGTATTTAACTATCAGTGGAAACCTCTGTCTCCTGGTATAATAATGATGCTCAGCTTCAACACGCTTTACCTCCAAATCACTCACATGTAGTTATTTAAAAACCATGTTAGGATCTCGCTAAAGTGGCCTCAGCAAAAGGAGGAGAAGCAACATGTTAGAGCATTTTCATTCAAGGGCCACATACTGTCCAATTTAATCTCACGTGGGCCGGATCATTAAAAAGATGGAAGGAAGGGAGGAAAGAAGGAAGGAAGGAAGGAAGGAAGGAAGGAAGGAAGGAGGAGAAGAAAGAGAAGACAGGAATGAGAGACGGAAGGAAGAAAGGGAGGGAGGACAGATCGAAGGAAGGAAGGAAAGAAAGAAGGATGGAAGGAAGGAAGGAAGGAAGGAAGGAAGGAAGGAAGGAAGGAAGGAAGGAGGAGAAGAAAGAGAAGACAGGAATGAGAGACGGAAGGAAGAAAGGGAGGAAGGAATAAAAAAAATAAGACGGGAAGGAAGGAAAGAAGGAAGAAAAAGAAGGAAGGAAGGAATAAAGGGAGGATGGAAGGAACAAAGGAACGAAGGAAGGAAAATAAGACAGGAAGGAAGGAAGGAAGGCAGGAAGGAAAGATGGAAGATTGTACTTGGATTGTTCTTGGTTATTGATTAAACTGTCAAATAATTGATCTTTTTTTTGTCTATAAACTGTCAAATAAAAGTGAAATCTGCCAATCACAGTTTCCTATAGCCCAACATGATGTCTTGAAATTAGGGATGTGACGATACACTCAGCTCATGAGATCGAGACAAGACGAGACTTAAACTCTATTTTTAAGAAAACTTCAACGAGGAAATAAATGACTGTTCTTTTATTTGAAACTGAATTGAAATGTTTTAACTAATCATCTTGTAATGAATCACTTTAGTTCTACTTTCTAAATATATAATGATCATATGCAGCATGCAGCACTGTTAGAGGTTTCTCCATATAGACTTTTTATAGATGGATCATTTTGGTATTTATGGAATTAACAACCATAAATACAAAAGTTAGATACAATCACAAATACTAAAAAGTAAATTATAAAGAGTAGAAACAATTCTAATATATAAATATAACTCAACTCAACCACAGCTGAAACAAAGTGCTGTACATAAATAGATAAAACATGAGGCCCGTGGGCCACAACCGGCCGGCTGAGGGGAGCAATCCGGTCCACTTTCGTTTCTGTGTTCTTTTCCTTCCTTACATCTGTCCTTCTTACCTTCCTTTTTTCCTTCCTACCTTCCTTCCATCTGTCCTTCCTCCCTTTCTTCCTTCCATCTGCCTGTCCTTCCTTCCTTCCTTCCTTCCGTGTGTCTGTCCTTCCTTCCTTCCATCTGTCCTTCTTACCTTCCTTTTTTCCTTCCTACTATCCTTCCTCCCTTCTTTCCTTCTTTCCTTCCTTCCATCTGCCTGTCCTTCCTTCCTTCCGTCCTTCCTTCTATCCTTCCTCCCTTCCTTCTGTCTGTCCATCCTTCACTGTCTGTCTTTCCTTCCTTCCTTCCTTCTTTCCCTCCATCTTTTTAATGATCCGGCCCACATGAGATCATATTGGTCTGTATGTGGCCCTCGGGTGAAAATGAGTCTGACTCCTCTGGACTACTTGTCTCAGGTCTACTGCTGTATGAAGTGATGGGTGCAGCAGTGTGATGGGTGCAGCAGTGTGATGGGTGCAGCAGTGTGATGGGTGCAGCAGTGTGATGGGTGCAGCAGTGTGATGGGTGCAGCAGTGTGACGGTGCCTCACCCTGTCCCAGTCCTGACTCAGCCAGTGAGGAGCGCAGTCTCTCTCCCCACAGGGATGGATGGCCAGCGGCTTGTCCTCCGCAGAGCACTGGTTCTCAGGAACCACGCGACCCTCCGGAGCCTTACAGTACACATGACGCACCATTTTCCCCTGACCGCACGACCCCGAGCACTGCAACGGCAAAGGGTCAAAGGTCAGCAGGGATGACTCATAAGAAAAGATCTATGTTGTCATGACTGCTGTCTGACTGTAGAGCTTTGTCATCGAGCTCAAACTGCCAAATTAAAAAGAGACGAAAGGTCGGATCACTTCACATCAAATTAAACAGAATCAAACATAACAGATAAAATGACTTCATATCAAGTCAGGTCACTTCAGATGTCACAATAACTTCTTTTTTTTATTTTTATGACCTCGGGAATGACAACTTTTTGGTTTATTTGAACACCTGTAAAATAAAAGTCAGAGAAAAATAGTAAATTAAAAATAAACACACAAAATTGGAAACCACTGATTATCTTTTTTCATCATTCATATTGTTTCTCTTAATCCTGCTGTTGTCCTCAGGTCAAGGAAGGACAGAAGGAAGGAAAGGAAGGAAAGCAGTAAGGAGGGAGGGAGGGAGGGAGGGAGGGAGGGAGGGAGGGAGGGAGGAAGGAAGGAAAGGAGTAAGGAGGAAAAGAGGAAGGAAGGAAGGTGAGGAGGAAGGAAAGGAGTAAGGAGGGAAGGAGGGAGAAAAGGAGTAAGGAAGGAAAGCAGTAAGGAGGGAGGGAGGGAGGGAAGGAGGAAGGAAGAAATGAAAGGAGTTAGGACGAAAAGAGGAAGGAAGGAAGGAAGGAAGGAAGGAAGGAAGGAGGGAGAAAATGAGTAAGGAAGGAAAGCAGTAAGGAGGGAGGGAGGGAGGGAGGGAGGAAGGAAGGAAGGAAAGGAGTAAGGAGGAAAAGAGGAAGGAAGGAAGGAAGGAAGGAAGGAAGGAAGGAAGGAAGGAAGGAAGAAAGGAAGGGAGGAAGGAAGGAAAGGAGTAAGAAGAAGGAAGGAAGGAAGGAAGGAAGGAAAGGAGTAAGGAGGGATGGAGGGAGGGAAGGAAGGAAGGAAGGAAGGAAAGGAGTTAGGAGGGAGGGAGGGAAGGAAGAAAAGGAGTAAGGACAAAAGAGGAAGGAATTTAGTACAGAAGAAAGGGAGGAAGGAAAGAAGGAAGGAAGGACGAAAAAAGGAAGGAAGGAAAGAAAGGAGTAAGGAGGGAGGAAGGAAGGAAGGAAGGAAGAGGGAGCAAAGAAAGAGAGAAGAAGAAGGAAGGAAGGAAGGAAGGAAGGAAGGAAGGAAGGAAGGAAGGAAGGAACAGTCAAAATAGATGGGGTCAATTCGACCCGGGAGGACGACAGGAAGGTTAAAAGACAACAAGAGAAACAGTATAAATAATAATTAAGCTATATAAATATAATGCTAACACACGGTTACATATCATATCTACTGTATTTGGAGAGTAGAGTCACACTCACAGGCCCCCACTCGGACACGGTCCAGTGGCGTTCGCAGGGCGGACCGGTGCAGTTCTTGATGTTTGCCGGTTTGGTCATCGGGTCACATGGTCTGGTTTCTTCAGAGCAGCGGACATCACGGGACACCTGAGCTCTGCGGCCGCATTTAGCAGGACACTGCAGCGAGGACACACACACACACACACAGAGACACATGCATATATAACATTAATGCAACAAGCAGGTCTGTAGTTTATTTTGAAGGAGCAGGTCTGTAGTTTATTTTGAAGGAGCAGGTCTGTAGTTTATTTTGAAGGAGCAGGTCTGTAGTTTATTTTGAAGGAGCAGGTCTGTAGTTTATTTTGAAGGAGCAGGTCTGTAGTTTATTTTGAAGAAGCAGGTCTGTAGTTTATTTTGAAGGAGCAGGTCTGTAGTTTATTTTGAAAGAGCAGGTCTGTAGTTTATTTTGAAGGAGCTCAAAGAAACTTTTAACTTTTAAAAAGACTCAATGAGACGTTCCAGCTCTACAAATCAACTTCATGCTGTCTGTCAGTTTATTAATCGTCTAACACTGCTGTTGCTTTTTGTGCATGGCTTTTTATATGTTTATCCCTCCTGTTGTCCTTGAGGAAGGAAGGGAGGAAGGGAGGAAGAAGGAAGGATGGAAGGGAGGAAGGAAGAAGGCAGGAAATGAGGTAGGAAGAAAAGAGGGAAGGAAGAAAGGAGGGAGGGGGGAAGGAAGGAAGGGACAAAGTAAGAAAGAAGGAAGGAAAGGAGGGAGGAAGGAAGGAAGGACGGAGGAAGGAAAGGAAGAAAGGGGGACGGAGGAAGGAAAGAAGGAAGGGAGGAAAGAAAGAGAGAAGGAGGCAGGAAGGAAGGAAGGTAGGAAGGAGGGAGGGAGGGAGGGAGGGAGAAAGGAAAAAAGGAAGGGAGGAACAAAGGAAAGAAGGGCAGAGGAAAGAAGGAAAGTAGGGAGGAGGAAAGAAAGAGACAAGAAGGGAGGGAGGAAGGAAGGAAGGAAGGAAAGGAAGAAAGGGGGATGGAGGAAGGAAAGAAAGAGAGAAGGAGGGAGGGAGGAAGGTAGGAAGGAGGATGGATGAAGGAAAGAAGGAAGGCAGGAAGGTAAGGGGAGGGAAGAAAGAGACAAGGAGGGAGGTAGGAAGGAAGGAAGAAAGGGGGATGGAGGAAGGAAAGAAGGAAGGGAGGAAAGAGTGAGGAAGGAAAGAAAGAGAGAAGGAGGGAGGGAGGAAGGAAGGAAAGAAAGAAGGACAGAGGAAAGAAGGTAGGGGGGAGGAAAGAAAGAGACAAGGAGGGAGGAAGGAAGGAAGGGAGGAAGGGAGGAAGGAAGGAAAGAAGGACAGAGGAAGGGAGGAAGGAGGAATGAAGGACAGAGGAAAGAAGGAAGGTAGGGGGAGGAAAGAAAGAGACAAGGAGGGAGGAAGGAATGAAGGTAGGAAGGAAGGGAGGAAGGTAGGGACGTAGGGGGAGGAAAGAAAGAGACAAGGAGGGAGGTAGGAAGGAAGGAAGAAAGGGGGATGGAGGAAGGAAAGAAGGAAGGGAGGAAAGAGTGAGGAAGGAAAGAAAAAGAAGGAGGAAAGTAGGAAAGGAAAGGAAGGAGGGAAGGAAGGAAGGAAGGAAGGGAGGAAAGAGTGAGGAAAGAAAGAAAGAGAGAAGGAGGGAGGAAGGAAGGAAGGAAGGACAGAGAGAAGGACAGAGGAAAGAAGGTAGGGGGGAGGAAAGAAAGAGACAAGGAGGGAGGAAGGAAGGAAGGGAGGAAGGAGGGAGGGAGGAAGGGAGGAAGGAAGGAAGAAAGGGAGATGGAGGAAGGAAAGAAGGAAGGAAGGAAAGAGTGAGGAAGGAAAGAAAGAGAGAGGAAGGACAGACAGAAGGAAGGACAGACAGAAAGAAGGACAGAGGAAAGAAGGAAGGAAGGAAGGACAGACAGAAGGAAGGAAGGAAGGAAGGAAGAAAGAAGGACAGAGGAAAGAAGGAAGGAAGGAAAGAAGGAAGGAAGGAAAGAGTGAGGAAGGAAAGAAAGAGAGAGGAAGGACAGACAGAAGGAAGGACAGACAGAAGGAAGGACAGACAGAAAGAAGGACAGACAGAAAGAAGGACAGAGGAAAGAATGAAGGAAGGAAGGACAGAAGGAAGGAAGGAAGGAAGGAAGGAAGGACATGAAGGTTAAATGATGTTTCTATGTAGTCTGGCCTGCATCACATCTCTGGAGAATCCATCAGTGACCACAATCAGACCACAGCTGCTAAACCAGAGAGAGACGTCTGCACCGCAAGACAAATGAGTCCTACTGAATTATGAGGGGAGAACATTTCAAGTTCAAGTTCCTTGTTTCAAAAAATCAAAACGGGACAAAAACTCCAAATCCTGTGATTAAAAACCAGGAAGACATCCAGCGGACAGCCACTAGTGGAAAAAAGCACTACAGGTTATTTTCTAGAGCAACTAAATAGGAAAAAATTCAGTTTGAGTTCATCTTCAAATGTTCTAGTTTCCACCCGGGAGAGAAAATAACACCTGTTTAAAGTTTGGTGCTTTTATTTTGAAAACAGGAAGCGAACAACTGGACTCAAACATCTAGATATTACCATTAACCCTTTAACCTTTGTGTCGTCCTCCCGGGTGAAATTGACCCGGGAGGGTCAATTTGTTCCTTCTTTCATCCCTTCCTCCCTTCCGTCTGTCCTTCCTCCCTCCCTACATCTTTCTTTCCTCACTTCCTTCTTTCCTTCCTCCATCCCCCTTCCTTCCTTCCTTCCTTCCGTCCTTCCTTCCTTCCTTCTTTCTTTCCTCCCCCCTATCTTCCTTCTTTTCTTCCTTCCTCCCTTCCTCTTTTCCTTTCTCCCTCCTTACATCCTTCCTTATTTCCTCCCTCCTTCTCTCTTTCTTTCCTCCCCCCTATCTTTCTTCTTTTCTTCCATCCTCCCTTCCTCTTTTCCTTTCTCCCTCCCTCCCTTCCGCCTTTCCTTCCTTCTCCATTTTCAAAAAATAAAACACCCCTCACCTTTTATTATTAAGAAAACCATAACGATAGAATTGGTGCTTTTATTTTGAAAACAGGAAGTAAACATAGCCTCGCTGTAGCTAACTTGAAACCACCGAGATGGTGATCTGTGACGTTTGTATTTGGGTTCCTCCCTCCCTCCTTCTCTCCTTCATCTCTCTTCCTCCCTCCTTTCCTTCCTTCCTTCCTTCCTTCCTTCCTTCCTTCCTTCCTTTCCTTCCTTCCTTCCTTCCTTCCTTCCTCCCTCCCTCCTTAGTTAGTACGAGTAGCAGGAAGCTATGCGGTTTCTAACAGACCCTCATACCTCGGTCCACTCGGCCACCTCCCACTGGGGTCCGCAGGCGGGGCTCTTACAGGCTCGTCTCTCCATGGGTCTCTCCAGGTCGGTCATGGTGCAGAGGTCGCTGTACACCGAGCTGTCCAAACCAGGAGACAACATCTTCCAACAGCGCACCTGCCGGAACTGGAAACCCTCCCCGCAGGTCCTGGAGCACTCGCTCCAGCTGCTGGCCTCCCATCTGAAAGACGAGACGTGATCCAGTCTGATCAGATCAAAACTTAATCTCTGACTCTTGTTATATATCACAGAAGAGGTTTATAGTCTCCCCCCCCCCCCCCCCCCCCCCGACCTGTAGGAAAGTTGCAGATTTATGTTCACATTAGACGATAATCAGAGAGTCTCATGTTTGCAGCTGCAGCAGAAACCAAGACCTCGAGTGAGAGAGAGTCCATATCAAGACTAAATCATTCTCAGCACAGTTGAATTAAAGTGAGTCTGTGATTGTAACATGCATATCTTACCTCATGAAACACAAACACACTCATGCCTAATTTACTAGAAATGAGTCAATGAGTGATTTTATCGAGTTTTCATAGTTTTTTTTTCTTTGTGTTGTGTGCTTTTGTATTTTATTTTTCTTTTGCGAGGAAGGGAGGAAAAGAGGAAGGGAGGAAGGGAGGAAAGGAAAGAAGGAAGGGAGGAAGGAAGGAAGGCAGGGAGGATGGACGAAAGAAGGAAGGAGAGAGGAAAGAAGGAAGGGCTGAAGGAAGGAAGGCAGGGAGGGAAGGAAGGAAAGGAGGGAGGGCGGAAGGAAGGGAGGAAAGGAAAGAAGGAAGGGGGGAAGGAAAGGAAGGACGGAGGAAAGGAAAGAAGGAAGGGAGGAAGGAAAGAAGCATGAAGGGAAAGGAAAGAAGGAAGGATGAAGGGAAAGGAAAGAAGGAAGGGATGAAGGGAAAGGAAAGAAGGAAGGGATGAAGGAAGGAGGAAAGGAAAGAAGGAAGGGAGGAAGGAAAGAAGCATGAAGGGAAAGGAAAGAAGGAAGGATGAAGGGAAAGGAAAGAAGGAAGGGATGAAGGGAAAGGAAAGAAGGAAGGGATGAAGGAAGGAGGAAAGGAAAGAAGGAAGGGAGGAAGGAAAGAGCGGAGGAGGGAAGGAAGGGGGGTGGATGAAGATTGAAGAACAGAAGAGACAAAAGTAATGAACTTGCAGATGTTAAAGTAGCTTTTTTTAGCTCATGAGTGAGACGTAAACTTACCTGGGCTGACACTCTCTCCCGATGCAGAAGTCGTGAACCGGCTCCGGTCTGGTCAGAGCATCGCAGTACATGTCGTGCACCTCGATGCCGTCGTAACGAACACACGAGACGAAGGACTTGGACACTCCTGGAACGACAGGAAGTGTTTAAAGAGTCAAAAAACACTGTTAGAGTTCATCCTGCAGTGTGTTTGGTTTAACCCTCCTGGTGTCCTCCAGTCAAGGAACGAAGGGAGGAAGGAAGGAGAGAGGGAAGGAAGGAAGGAAAGAAGGGAGGAAGGAAGGAGAGAAGGGAGGAAGGAAGGAAGGAAGGAAGGACAGAGTAAAGAAGGAAGGAAGGAAGGAAGGTGGGAGGGAGGGAGGAAAGAAGGAAGGAGGGAGGGAGGGAGAAAGGAAAAGAGGAAGGAAGGAAAGAAGGACAGAGGAAAGAAGAAAGGGAGGAATGCAAGGAAGAAGGGAGGAAGGAAGAAGGAAGGGAGGAAGGAAGGAAAGAAGGACAGAGGAAAGAAGGAAGGAAGGAAGGAAGGAAGGTAGAAGAAGATGGAATGAGGGTGAAAGGAAAAGAGGAAGGCAAGGAAGGAAGGAGGGACGGAAAGAAAGGACGGAGTAAAGAAGGAAGGAAGGTAGGAGGGAGGCAGGACAGAGGAAAGAAGGAAGGGAGAATGGAAGAAGAAAGGAAAGGAGGGAGGAAAGAGGGAAGGAGGGAGGGAGGGAGGAAAGGAGGAAGGAAGGCAAGGAAGGACGGAGGGAAGGAAAGAAGGAAGGGAGAATGGAAGAAGAAAGGAAAGGAGGGAGGAAAGAGGGAAGGAGGGACGGAGGGAGGGAGGAAGGGAGGAGGGAAGGAAAGAAGGAAGGAGGGAGGAAGGAAGGAGGGAGGAGAGAAGGAAGTAAGGAACAGTACCTATGGAGCAGGTCATGCTGCACGGCTCCTGAGAGGAAAGAAGGAAGGAGGGAGGAAGGAAGGACAGAAGGAAGGAAGGAACAGTACCTATGGAGCAGGTCATGCTGCAGGGCTCCTGAGAGGAAAGAAGGAAGGAGGGAGGAAGGAAGGAAGGAAGGGAGGAACAGTACCTATGGAGCAGGTCATGCTGCACGGCTCCTGAGAGGAAAGAAGGAAGGAAGGAGGGAAGGAAGGACAGAAGGAAGGAAGGAACACTACCTATGGAGCAGGTCATGCTGCACGGCTCCTGAGAGGAAAGAAGGAAGGAAGGAAGTAAGGAAGGAAGGAAGGAAGGAAGGAAAGATGGAAGGAGGGAGGAAGGAAGGAGGGAGGAAGTAAGGAACAGTACCTATGGAGCAGGTCATGCTGCACGGCTCCTGAGAGGAAAGAAGGAAGGAGGGAAGGAAGGAAGGAAGGAAGGAAGGGAGGAAGAAACAGTACCTATGGAGCAGGTCATGCTGCATGGCTCCTGAGAGGAAAGAAGGAAGGAAGGAATGAAGGAAGGAAGGAAGGAAGAGTACCTATAGAGCAGGTCATGCTGCATGGCTCCTGAGAGGAAAGAAGGAAGGAAGGAAGGAAGGAAGGAAGGAAGGAAGGGAGGAAGGAACAGTACCTATAGAGCAGGTCATGCTGCATGGCTTCTGAGAGGAAAGAAGGAAGGAAGGAGGGAAGGAGGGAAGGAAGGAAAGATGGAAGGAGGGAGGAAGGAAGGAGGGAGGAAGGAAGGAACAGTACCTATAGAGCAGGTCATGCTGCACGGCTCCTGAGAGGAAAGAAGGAAGGAAGGGAGGAAAGAAGGACAGAAGGAAGGAAGGAAGGACAGAAGGAAGGAGGGAAGGAAGGAAGGAGGGAAGGAAGGACAGAAGGAAGGAAGTAAGGAACAGTACCTATGGAGCAGGTCATGCTGCACGGCTCCTGAGAGGAAAGAAGGAAGGAAGGAGGGAAGGAAGGAGGGAAGGACAGAAGGAAGTAAGGAACAGTACCTATAGAGCAGGTCATGCTGCACGGCTCCTGAGAGGAAAGAAGGAAGGAAGGAGGGAAGGAAGGAAGAAAGGAAGGAAGGAAGGAAGGAAGGAAGTAAGGAACAGTACCTATGGAGCAGGTCATGCTGCACGGCTCCTGAGAGGAAAGAAGGAAGGAAGGAAGGAAGTAAGGAACAGTACCTATAGAGCAGGTCATGCTGCACGGCTCCTGAGAGGACAGCTTCCAGCGGTACATGTCAGCAGCGCTCATCTTCAGGTTCTTCTGATAGAGCCTCTGATTCCCCCTGTCACACAAACACAAGCAGTTAGTACTAGTTACTGTAGTCACACTAACACCTGAGCACTAGTTACTGTAGTCACACAAACACCTGAGCACTAGTTACTGTAGTCACACAAACACCTGAGCACTAGTTACAGTAGTCACACTAACACCTGAGCACTAGTTACAGTAGTCACACTAACACCTGAGCACTAGTTACTGTAGTCACACTGACACCTGAGCACTAGTTACAGCACTAGTTACAGTAGTCACACTAACACCTGAGCACTAGTTACTGTAGTCACACAAACACCTGAGCACTAGTTACAGTAGTCACACTAACACCTGAGCACTAGTTACTGTAGTCACACTAACACCTGAGCACTAGTTACAGTAGTCACACTAACACCTGAGCACTAGTTACAGTAGTCACACAAACACCTGAGCACTAGTTACAGCAGTCACACTAACACCTGAGCACTAGTTACAACAGTCACACTAACACCTGAGCACTAGTTATAGTAGTCACACTAACACCTGAGCACTAGTTACAGCACTAGTTACAGTAGTCACACTAACACCTGAGCACTAGTTACAGTAGTTACACTAACACCTGAGCACTAGTTACAGTAGTTACACTAACACCTGAGCACTAGTTACAGTAGTCACACTAACACCTGATCACTAGTTACAGTAGTTACACTAACACCTGAGCACTAGTTACAGTAGTCACACTAACACCTGAGCACTAGTTACTGTAGTCACACTGACACCTGATCACTAGTTACAGTAGTTACACTAACACCTGAGCACTAGTTACAGTAGTCACACTAACACCTGAGCACTAGTTACAGTAGTCACACTAACACCTGAGCACTAGTTACAGTAGTTACACTAACACCTGAGCACTAGTTACAGTAGTCACACTAACACCTGAGCACTAGTTACAGTAGTTACACTAACACCTGAGCACTAGTTACAGTAGTTACACTAACACCTGAGCACTAGTTACAGCAGTCACACTAACACCTGAGCACTAGTTACAGTAGTCACACTAACACCTGAGCACTAGTTACAGCACTAGTTACAGTAGTCACACTAACACCTGAGCACTAGTTACAGTAGTCACACTAACACCTGAGCACTAGTTACAGCACTAGTTACAGTAGTCACACTAACACCTGAGCACTAGTTACAGTAGTCACACTAACACCTGAGCACTAGTTACAGTAGTCACACAAACACCTGAGCACTAGTTACTGTAGTCACACAAACACCTGAGCACTAGTTACAGTAGTCACCCTAACACCTGAGCACTAGTTACAGCACTAGTTACAGTAGTTACACTAACACCTGAGCACTAGTTACTGTAGTCACACTAACACCTGAGCACTAGTTACAGTAGTCACACTAACACCTGAGCACTAGTTACAGTAGTCACACTAACACCTGAGCACTAGTTACAGTAGTCACACTAACACCTGAGCACTAGTTACTGTAGTCACACTGACACCTGAGCACTAGTTACAGCACTAGTTACAGTAGTCACACTAACACCTGAGCACTAGTTACTGTAGTCACACAAACACCTGAGCACTAGTTACAGTAGTCACACTAACACCTGAGCACTAGTTACTGTAGTCACACTAACACCTGAGCACTAGTTACAGCACTAGTTACAGTAGTTACACTAACACCTGAGCACTAGTTACTGTAGTCACACTAACACCTGAGCACTAGTTACAGTAGTCACACTAACACCTGAGCACTAGTTACAGTAGTCACACTAACACCTGAGCACTAGTTACAGCACTAGTTACAGTAGTTACACTAACACCTGAGCACTAGTTACAGTAGTCACACAAACACCTGAGCACTAGTTACAGTAGTCACACTAACACCTGAGCACTAGTTACAGTAGTCACACTAACACCTGAGCACTAGTTACAGTAGTCACACTGACACCTGAGCACTAGTTACTGTAGTCACACTAACACCTGAGCACTAGTTACAGTAGTCACACTAACACCTGAGCACTAGTTACAGTAGTCACACTAACACCTGAGCACTAGTTACAGTAGTCACACTAACACCTGAGCACTAGTTACAGCACTAGTTACAGCAGGAGTTAGTTATCTTTTCTCTATCATACAGAGATGATAATGAACAGAAATGGTGTATTTAGTCATATGTTGGTGAAATCACCATGTTTCACAATGTTTCAGGCTAATTCTCAATAAAGCTAATTCAGTTCTTTATAATTGCAGTTTAATTAACCTTCCTGTCGTCCTCGAGTCAAGGGAGGAAGAAGGAAGGACAGGAGGAACGAAGGGAGGAGGAAGGGAGGAAGAAGGAGGGAGGAAAGGAGAGAGGGAGGAAAGGAGGGAGGAAGGAAGGGAGGGAGGAAGAAGGAAGGAAACCTTCCTGTTTTTCTTTCTTCGTTCGTTCCTCCGTTTCTTCCATATGTCCTTCTTTCCTTCCTTCCTTCCTTCTGTCTGTCTGTCCTTCCGACCTTTCTTCTCTCTTTCCTTTTGTCTCTCTTTCCTTCCTTCCCTTCTTATTTCCTTCCTTCCTTCCTTCCCTCCATCTATTTAATGATCCGGCCCACATGAGATCAAATTGGTCTGTATGTGGCCCTTGAATGAAAATGAGTTTGACACCTCTGACCCTAACAACTTCTTCAAAGTCACCTTATAAGAGTCTTTTTTATGAAATGTTCCTTTAAAGGATATTTAAGTCTAACTCAGAAGCTCCCAGTGAGAGTCTCTCCTCACCCGGCCTCAGACGACCACAGTGTGACAGCTGATTCACGGCCTGCGTCGCCCGGCAGATGCACTTTTTTTTCTTTTTTTCATCACATCACATAAAAGTCATAACACCGGGCCGCTGCCTCTGCCTCCGCCTTCCTTCTTTCCTTCCTTCCTTCTTTCCTCCCTTCCTTCTTTCCTCCCTTCCTTGTTTCCTCTGTTCTTCTTTCCTTCCTCCCTTCCTCCTACCTTCCTTCCCTCCTTATTTCCTCCTCCCTTCCTTCCCTCCTTATTTCTTCCTCCCTTCCTTTCTTCCCTTATTTGCTTTCTCCCTCCTACCTTCCTTCTCTTCCTCCCTCCCTCCCTTCTTCCTCTTTCCTTCTTCCTCCCTCCCTCACTTCCTTCAACCTCCTTTCCTTCCTTCCTCCCTCCCTCCCTCCCTCCCTTCTTCCTCCTTTCCTTCCTCCCTCCCTTCCTTCTTTTCTCCCTCTCTCCTACCTTCCTTCCTTTTCTTCCTCCTTTCCTTCCTCCTACCTTCCTTCCCTCCTTATTTCCTCCTCCCTTCCTTTCTTCCTCCTCCCTTCCTTTCTTCCCTTATTTGCTTTCTCCCTCCTACCTTCCTTCTCTTCCTCCCTCCCTCCTTCCTTCTTCCTCCCTCCCTCCTTTCCTTCCTTCCTCCCTCCCTCCCTTCTTCCTCCTTTCCTTTCTTCGTCCTCCCTTCCTCCCTCCCTCCCTCCCTTCCTTCTTCCTCCCTCCCTCCCTTCCTTCAACCTCCTTTCCTTCCTTCCTCCCTCCCTTTCCTTTCTTCTTCCTCCTTTCCTTCTTCCTTCCTCCCTCCCTTCCTTCCTTCTCCCTCCCTTCCTTGACTTTTTTCAGGCCTCAGACGACCACAGTGTGACAGCTGATTCACAGCCTGCGTTGTCGCCGGCACAGATGCACTTTTTTTTCATCCCATCACATAAAAGTCATGTGTACATTTTTGTCATAACACCGGGCCGCTGCCTCCGCCTCCGCCTTCCTCCCTCCCTTCCTTCTTCCTCCTTTCCTTCCTTCCTCCCTCCCTTCCTTCCTTCTTCCCTCCCTTCCTACCTTCCTTCTTCCCTCCCTTCCTACCTTCCTTCCTTTTCTTCCTCCCTCCCTCCCTCCCTTTCTTCCTCCCTCCCTTCCTTCTTCCTCCTTTCCTTTCTTTGTCCTCCCTTCCCTTCTTCTTCCTCCTTTCCTCCCTTCCTTCCTCCTTCCTCCTTCCTTCTTCCTCCTTTCCCTCCTACCTTCCTTCCTTTTCTTCCTTCCTC
>NC_070586.1:5213131-5254343 GCF_027409825.1 Scomber japonicus | reverse complement strand
GGACGAAAGGAAGAACTGATGGAAGGAAGGGAGGATGGAAGGAAGGAAGGAAGGAAGAAAGGAAGGGAGGGAGGGAGGGAGGAAGGAAGGAAGGGCAGAAGGAAGAAAGAAAGGAAGGACAGATAGAAGGAACGAAGGAAGGAAGGACAGATGGAAGGAAGGATGGACAGAAGGAAGGAAGGAAGGACAGAAGGAAGGAAGGAAGGGAGAAAGGACGGAAGGAAGAACAGCTGGAAGGAAAGAAGGAAGGACAGAAGGAAGAACAGCTGGAAGGAAAGAAGGAAGGACAGAAGGAAGAAAGGAAGGATGGAAGGACAGATGGAAGGAAGAAAGGACGCAAGGACAGAAGGAAGAATGGAAGGAAGGATAGAAGCAAGGAAGGACAGGTGGAAGGAAGAAAGGAAGGACAGAAGGAGGGAGAAAGGACGAAAGGAAGAACTGATGGAAGGAAGGAAGGGAGGATGGAAGGAAGGAAGGAAGGAAGGGAGGGAGAAAGGACGGAAGGAAGAACAGATGGAAGGAAGGAAGGAAGGGAGAAAGGAAGAACAGACAGAAGGAAGGAAGGGAGAAAGGTAGAACAGACAGAAGGAAGGAAGAACAGATGGAAGGAAGGAAGGGAGAAAGGAAGAACAGACAGAAGGAAGGAAGAACAGAAGGAAGGAAGCAAAAGAGCACTGGATGGCAAGTGGGCCGGATCGCACCCTTCGGCGGGCCGTATCTGGCCCGTGGGCCTCATGTTTGACGCCCCTGCTCCTAAATAAAGTCAAACAACAAGATGATAAAACATAGAAAGCAAAGCGAGCGGTCAAATCTAACTTCTGACACACAACACACACTCACACGTTGACAGTTGGCGCTATTAAAAAGCCGAAACACTCAATCCTTCCTTCTGTCTGTCCTTCTTTCCATCTGTTCTTCCTTCCTTCCTTCCATCTGTTCTTCCTTCCTTCCTTCCATCTGTTCTTCCTTCCATTCTTCCTTCTGTCCTTCCTTCCTTCCTTCCTTCTGTCTGTCCTTCTTTCCATCTGTCTTTCCTTCCTTCCATTCTTCCTTCTGTCTTTCCTTCCTTCCTTCCTTCCTTCCTTCCTTCCATCTGTTCTTCCTTCCTTCCATCTGTCAATCCTTTCTCCCTTCCTTCCTTCCTTCCATCTGTCCTTCCTTCCTTCCATCCTTCCTTCTGTCTGTCCTTCTTTCCATCTGCCCTTCCTTCCTTCCTTCCTTCCATCTGTTCTTCCATCCTTTTTCCCTTCCTTCCATCTGTCCTTCCTTCCTTCCTTCCTTCCTCCTGTCCTTCCTTCCATTCTTCCTTCTGTCCTTTCTTCCTTCCATCTGTCCTTTCTTCCTCCTGTCCTTCCTTCCTTTCTTCCTTCCATCTGTCCTTTCTTCCTCCTGTCCTTCCTTCCATTCTTCCTTCTGTCCTTTCTTCCCTCCATCTGTCCTTTCTTCCTTCCATCCTTCCTTCTGTCTGTCCTTCTTTCCATCTGCCCTTCCTTCCTTCCTTTCTCCCTTCCTTCCTTCCTTCCTTCCATCTGTTCTTCCTTCCTTCCTTCCTCCCTTCCTTCCATCTGTCCTTCCTTTCTCCCTTCCTTCCTTCCATCCATCTGTCCTTCCTTCCTTCCATCCTTCCTTCTGTCTGTCCTTCTTTCCATCTGCCCTTCCTTCCTTCCTTCCATCTGTTCTTCCTTCCTTTTTCCCTTCCTTCCATCTGTCCTTCCTTCCTTCCTTCCTTTCTCCCTTCCTTCCATCTGTTCTTCCTTCCATCTGTCCTTCCTTCCTTCTGTCCTTCCTTCCTTTCTTCCTTCCTTCCTTTCTTCCTTCCATCCTTCCTTCTGTCTGTCCTTCCTTCCATCTGTCCTTCCTTCCTTCCATCTGTTCTTCCTTCCTTCCTTCCTCCCTTCCTTCCATCTGTCCTTCCTTTCTCCCTTCCTTCCTTCCTTCCATCTGTCCTTCCTTCCTTCCTTCCATCTGTTCTTCCTTCCTTTCTCCCTTCCTTCCTTCCATCCATCTGTCCTTCCTTCCATTCTTCCTTCTGTCCTTTCTTCCTTCCATCCTTCCTTCTGTCTGTCCTTCTTTCCATCTGTCCTTCCTTCCTTCCTTCCTTCCAACTGTCCTTCTTTCCTTCCTTCCTTCCATCCTTCCTTCTGTCTGTCCTTCTTTCCATCTGTCCTTCCTTCCTTCCTTCCATGTGTTCTTCCTTCCTTTCTCCCTTCCTTCCTTCCTTCCTTTCTCCCTTCCTTCCATCTGTTCTTCCTTCCTTCCTTCCATCCTTCCTTCTGTCTGTCCTTCTTTCCATCTGTCTTTCCTTCCTTTCTCCCTTCCTTCTGTCCTTCCTTCCTTTCTTCTTTCTGTCCTTCCTTCCATTCTTCCTTCTGTCCTTCCTTCCTTTCTCCCTTCCTTCCTTTCTCCCTTCCTTCCATCTGTTCTTCCTTCCATCTGTCATTCCTTTCTCCCTTCCTTCCTTCCATCCATCTGTCCTTCCTTCCATTCTTCCTTCCATCTGTCCTTCCTTCCATTCTTCCTTCTGTCCTTTCTTCCTTCCATCTGTCCTTTCTTCCTTCCATCCTTCCTTTTTCCCTTCCTTCCATCTGTCCTTCCTTCCTTCCTTCCTTCCATCTGTTCTTCCTTCCTTTCTCCCTTCCTTCCTTCCATCCATCTGTACTTCCTTCCTTCCTTCCATCTGTTCTTCTTTCCTTTCTCCCTTCCATCTGTCCTTCCTTCCTTTTGCCCGTCTTTCCTTCCTTCCTTCCTCCTTTCCTTCCTTCCATCTTCCTTCTTCCATGTATCCTGTTAGTGATGAAAGCAGCGCTCGACACTCAGACTGACATCATACACGTGACGGTTTTCAGTAAGAACTCAAAGCGGCCAACGCTATGATTAATGGAGTCCGCTCGGAGCCAGAGACCTGTCTGTGTTTCTAGATGTCCTTCCTTCCTTCCTTCCATCTGTCCTTCCTTCCTTCCTTCCATCTGTCTATCCTTCCTTCCTTCCATCTGTCCTTCCTTCCTTCCATCCTTCCTTCCTTCCATCTGTCCTTCCTTCCTTCCTTCCATCCTTCCTTCCATCTGTTCTTCCTTCCATCTGTCCTTCCTTCCTCCTGTCCTTCCTTCCATTCTTCCATCTGTCTTTCCTTCCTTCCATCCTTCCTTCTGTCTGTCCTTCTTTCCATCTGCCCTTCCTTCCTTCCTTCCTTCCATCTGTTCTTCCTTCCTTTTCCCTTCCTTCCATCTGTCCTTCCTTCCTTCCTTCCTTCCATCTGTCCTTCCTTCCTTCCATCCTTCCTTCTGTCTGTCCTTCTTTCCATCTGTCTTTCCTTCCTTTCTCCCTTCCTTCTGTCCTTCCTTCCTTTCTTCTTTCTGTCCTTCCTTCCATTCTTCCTTCTGTCCTTCCTTCCTTTCTCCCTTCCTTCCTTCCTTCCTTTCTCCCTTCCTTCCATCTGTTCTTCCTTCCATCTGTCCTTCCTTCCTTCTGTCCTTCCTTCCTTTCTTCCTTCCATCTGTCCTTCCTTCCTTCCTTCTGTCTGTCCTCCCTTTCTTCCTTCTGTCCTTCCTTCCTTTCTCCCTTCCTTCATTCCTTCCATCTGTCCTTCCTTCCTTCCATCCTTCCTTCTTTCTGTCCTTCTTTCCATCTGTCCTTCCTTCCTTCCATCCATCTGTCCTTCCTTCCTTCCTTCCATCTGTTCTTCCTTCCTTTCTCCCTTCCTTCCTTCCTTCTGTCCTTTCTTCCTTCCATCTGTCCTTTCTTCCTTCCATCCTTCCTTCTGTCTGTCCTTCTTTCCATCTGCCCTTCCTTCCTTCCTTCCATCTGTTCTTCCTTCCTTTCTCCCTTCCTTCCTTCCTTCCTTTCTCCCTTCCTTCTGTCCTTCCTTCCTTTCTTCTTTCTGTCCTTCCTTCCATTCTCCCTTCCTTCCTTCCTTCCATCTGTTCTTCCTTCCTTTCTCCCTTCCTTCCTTCCTTCCATCTGTCCTTCCTTCCTTCCTTCTGTCCTTTCTCCCTTTCTCCCTTTCTTCCTTCTGTCCTTCCTTCCTTTTGCCCGTCTTTCCTTCCTTCCTTTCTTATTTCCTTCCTCCTTTCCTTCCTTCCATCTTCAATCTTCCATGTATCCTGTTAGTGATGAAAGCAGCGCTCGACACTCAGACTGACATCATACACGTGACGGTTTTCAGTAAGAAGTCAAAGCGGCCAACGCTATGATTAATGGAGTCCGCTCGGAGCCAGAGACCTGTCTGTGTTTCTAGATGTCCTTCCTTCCTTCCTTCCATCCATCTGTCCTTCCTTCCTTCCTTCCATCCTTCCTTCCATCTGTCCTTCCTTCCTTCCTTCCTTCCTTCCTTCCATCTGTTCTTCCTTCCTTTCTCCCTTCCTTCCTTCCTTCCTTCCATCTGTTCTTCCTTCCTTTTTCCCTTCCTTCCATCTGTCCTTCCTTCCTTCCTTCCTTTCTCCCTTCCATCTGTTCTTCCTTCCTTCCTTCCTCCCTTCCTTCCATCTGTCCTTCCTTTCTCCCTTCCTTCCTTCCATCCATCTGTCCTTCCTTCCTTTCTTCCTTCTATCTGTCCTTCCTTTCTCCCTTCCTTCCTTCCATCCATCTGTACTTCCTTCCTTCCTTCCATCTGTACTTCCTTCCTTCCTTCCATCTGTTCTTCCTTCCTTTCTTCTTTCTGTCCTTCCTTCCTTCCTTCCATCCTTCCTTCCTTCCATCTGTTCTTCCTTCCTTCCTTCCATCCTTCCTTCTGTCCTTTCTTCCTTTCTCCCTTCCTTCCATCTGTCCTTCCTTCGTTTCTTATTTCCTTCTTCCTTTCCTTCCTTCCATCTTCCTTCTTCCATGTATCCTGTTAGTGATGAAAGCAGCGCTCGACACTCAGACTGACATCATACACGTGACGGTTTTCAGTAAGAACTCAAAGCGGCCAACGCTATGATTAATGGAGTCCGCTCGGAGCCAGAGACCTGTCTGTGTTTCTAGATGTCCTTCCTTCCTTCCTTCCATCTGTCCTTCCTCCCTTCCTTCCAACCTTTCCTTCCTTCCTTCCTTCCATCCTTCCTTCCATCTGTTCTTTCTTCCTTCCATCCTTCCTTCTGTCTGTCCTTCTTTCCATCTGTCTTTCCTTCCTTTCTCCCTTCCTTCCATCTGTCCTTCCTTTCTCCCTTCCTTCCTTCCATCCATCTGTCCTTCCTTCCTTTCTTCCTTCTATCTGTCCTTCCTTCCTTCTGTCTGTCCTTCTTTCCATCTGTTCTTCCTTCCTTCCTTCCATCTGTCCTTCCTTCGTTCCATCTGTTCTTCCTTCCTTTCTCCCTTCCTTCCATCCTTCCTTCTGTCTGTCCTTCTTTCCATCTGTCCTTCCTTCCTTCCATCTGTTCTTCCTTCCTTTCTCCCTTCCTTCCTTCCTTCCATCTGTCCTTCCTTCCTTCCTTCCATCCTTCCTTCTGTCCTTTCTCCCTTTCTTCCGTCTGTCCTTCCTTCCTTTTGCCCGTCTTTCCTTCCTTCCATCTGTCCTTCCTTCCTTCCTTATTTCCTTCCTTCTGCCATGTATCCTGTTAGTGATGAAAGCAGCGCTCAACACTCAGACTGACATCATACACGTGACGGTTTTCAGTAAGAACTCAAAGCGGCCAACGCTATGATTAATGGAGTCCGCTCGGAGCCAGAGACCTGTCTGTGTTTCTAGATGGAAGCACTCATCGACGAGGCTCTAACAAAGGCTGAAGGGTATGAAGGGAAATATCATGACCACTAATGAGTTCTCGTGGCATTAGAAAACCCACGTCGAGGCACTTATGTGAGTTGTGGATGAAAGCATATTGCTGAGACGTGTGGGTGTTTCTTCATGTTTTTCCTCTCTCTCTCTCTCTCTCTCTCCCTCTCTCTCTAAATTGAGGCTTCTCAACTTCCAAACCCGCAGAAGAAGGGCCTGAAGTTGGATTTTTTTTTTTTTTTTTTTTTTACTTTACGCCGCGAGAACACATTGTGGTCGTAATATTTCCTTTCTGACTCTCCAGTGAAATCCCTCGCCTCCAAGAACATCTGTGGTTGTTTAGCAGAGGGATACCTGAAGTGCTGCTGCTGCTGCTTTTTTACCTTTGCAGAGAAAAAGAGAGTGAAAAGAGAAAGAAAGAAAGAAAGAGAGAAAGAAAGAGAGAGAAGTGGGTGCTCGACTGTAAATCAATAAAGAGAGAATTTCAAACAGCAGAGTAGTCGATGCACACACAGCATGCAATGAGATGTAGAATGCTTTAACTCAGGGATGTCAAACATGCGGCCCGTGGGCCAGATCCGGCCCGCCGAGGGATCTGGTCCTTCTTTCCTTTCATCTGTCCTTTCTTCCTTCCTTCCTGTCTTATTTTCCTTCCTTCCTTCCTTCCTTCCTTCCATCTTTCATTCCTGTCTACTGTTCCTTCTTTTCCTTCCTTTCTTCCTTCTATCTGTCCTTCCTCCCTTTCTTCCTTCCTTCCTTCCTTTCTTCCTTCTATCTGTCCTTCCTCCCTTTCTTCCTTCCTTTCTTCCTTCCTTCTCCTCCTTCTTTTCCTTCCTTCCTTCCTCCCATCTTTCATTCCTGTCTACTGTTCCTTCTTTTCCTTCCTTTCTTCCTTCTATCTGTCCTTCCTCCCTTTCTTCCTTCCTTCCTTCCTTTCTTCCTTCTATCTGTCCTTCCTCCCTTTCTTCCTTCCTTTCTTCCTTCCTTCTCCTCCTTCTTTTCCTTCCTTTCTTCCTTCTATCTGTCCTTCCTCCCTTTCTTCCTTCCTTCCTTCCTTCTCCTCTTCCTTTTCCTTCCTTTCTTCCTTCTCCTCCTTCTTTTCCTTCCTTTCTTCCTTCTATCTGTCCTTCCTCCCTTTCTTCCTTCCTTTCTTCCTTCCTTCTCCTCCTTCTTTTCCTTCCTTTCTTCCTTCTATCTGTCCTTCCTACCTTTCTTCCTTCCTTCCTTCTTTCCTTCTCCTCCTCCTTTTCCTTCCTTTCTTCCTTCTCCTCCTTCTTTTCCTTCCTTTCTTCCTTCTATCTGTCCTTCCTCCCTTTCTTCCTTCCTTTCTTCCTTCCTTCTTTTCCTTCCTTTCTTCCTTCTATCTGTCCTTCCTCCCTTTCTTCCTTCCTTTCTTCCTTCCTTCTCCTCCTTCTTTTCCTTCCTTTCTTCCTTCTCCTCCTTCTTTTCCTTCCTTTCTTCCTTCTATCTGTCCTTCCTCCCTTTCTTCTTTCCTTCCATCCATCCATCTTTTTAATGATCCGGCCCACGTGAGATTAAATTGGGCATTGTGTGGCCCTTGAATGAAAAGGAGTTTGACACCCCTGCTTTAACTCATTGCTGTGATTTACATTTTGGGACCCCAATGAAACAAATATCATCATCCTAGTCCTAATTGATGAGTTTTTAAAGTATTTTTTTGGGGGGGGGCTTTTTGCCTTTAATGTACAGGTCAGTACAGAGAGACAGGAAACTGGAGGCAGAGAGGGGGCAATGACATGAAGGATAGAACTGCTCGGTGCGGGATTCAAACCGGAGTCGCCTGCAGTGAGGACTGGAGCCTCAACACATGGGGGGGGGGGGGGGGGGGTGCTCTACCCACTGAGCTAAACACCGCCTCGATTTGAAGTGTTTTTGACAGTTTGTAAAGAAATGAAATACTGAGCTTCATCATCAACAACGTGCACGACTTCATGCCACCAAGGGCCGCATACAGACCAATTTGATCTCATGTGGGCCGGATCATTAAAAAGATGGAGGGAAGAAAGGAAGGAAATAAGAAAGGAAAGAAGGAAAGAGAGGCAAAAGGAAGGAGGAAGAAAGGTAGGAAGGACAGATGGGAGGAAGGACAGAAGGAAGAAAGGGAGGAAGGACAGATGGAAGGAACAAAGAAAGGATAAAAGGAAGTAGGAAGGACAGATGGAAGGAAGAAAGGGTGGAAGGACAGATGGAAGGAAGGAACAAAGAAAGGATAAAAGGAAGTAGGAAGGACAGATGGAAGGAAGGAAAAGAACACAGGAAGTAAAGTGGGCCGGATTGCACCCCTTGACGGGCCAGCTCCGGCCCACGGGCCGCATGTTTGACACCCCTGCTCTAGATTAATTTAGGCAAAGCTAACTGTTTCCCTTTGCTTCTAGTCTTTATACTAAACTAAGCTAATCGCCTCCTCCCTCCTCTGATCTGACACGTTTTAACTCTTCTTTTAAACAAATGACTAATACAACTAAACTCTATTCTTATTCATGTTTCAAAGACTAACAATAAAAAATGTCTAATTGAAAACTTTTACACACCAACAACTTTTTTATGATGACTCATTTTGGACAAGTTAAATAATTAATACAGACCAATTTGATCTCATGTGGGCCGGATCATTAAAAAGATGGAAGGAAATAAGAAGGGAAGGAAGGAAAGAGAGACAAAAGGAAGGAGGGAAGAAAGGTAGGAAGGACAGATGGAAGGAAGGACAGATGGAAGAAAGGGAGGAAGGACAGATGGAAGGAAGGGAAGAAGGACAGATGGAAGGAAGGACAGAAGGGTTAGAAGGACGAAAGGGAGGAAGGACAGATGGAAGGAAGGAAGGAACAAAGAAAGGATAAAAGGAAGTAGGAAGGACAGATGGAAGGAAGGGAAGAAGGACAGAAGGAAGAAAGGGAGGAAGGACAGAAGGAAGAAAGGACAGATGAAAGGAAGAAAGGAATAAAGACAGGATAAAAGGGAGTAGGAAAGAAGGACAGAAGGAAGAAAGGACAGATGAAAGGAAGGAAGGAATAAAGACAGGATAAAAGGAAGTAGGAAGGACAGATGGAAGGAAGGAAGGACAGAAGGACGAAAGGGAAGAAAGACAGAAGGAAGAAAGGTTTAACTAAACTAAGGTTTTAACTTTTCTTTTAAACAAATGCAACTAAACTCTATTCTTATTCATGTTTCAAAGACTAACAATAAAAAATGTATAATTGAAAACTTTTACACACCAACAACTTTTTTATGACGACTAATTTTGGAAAAGTTAAACATGCGGCCCGCGGGCAAGATACGGCCTGCCGAGGGGTGCAATCCGGCCCACTTGCCATCCAGTGCTCTTTTCCTTCCTTCCTTCTGTCCTTCCTTCCTTCTATCTGTCCTTCCTTTCTCCCTTCCTTCCATCTGTTCTTCCTTCTTTCCTTTCTCCCTTCCTTCCTTCTTTCCTTTCTCCCTTCCTTCCATCTGTTCTTCCTTCTTTCCTTTCTCCCTTCCTTCCTTCTTTCCTTTCTCCCTTCCTTCCATCTGTTCTTCCTTCTTTCCTTTCTCCCTTCCTTCCTTCTTTCCTTTCTTCCTTCTATATGTCCTTCTTTTCTTTCTTCCTTCTGTCCTTCCTTCCATCTGTCCTTCTTTCCTTTCTTCCTTCTGTCCTTCCTTCCTTCTGTCCTTCCTTCCTTCCTTTTGCCTGTCTTTCCTTCCTTCCTTTCTTATTTCCTTATTTCCTTCCTTCCTTCTTTCCTTGCAACTAAAACCTATTCTCATTCATGTTTCAAAGACTAACCAATAAAAAAATGTCTTATTGAAAACTTTTACACCAACAACTTTTTTTATGATGACTAATTTTGGACAAGTTAAATGTACAGTATGAGTAAAGGTAGTTTTAGACGCCTGATTTTAGTAATAAGTCCATTTTCTTGTCAGGTTTGCCTCTAGCTTATTGTGTTCTCCTTCTGTCGGCTCTTCTTCTGTCTGCAGCTCTCCTAAAAGCTCTCACATAAACACAGTCAAATGTTTATAAAACTCCCGCCTGACTTTCATTACTGCCTTAATTGCATTAGAGTCCTACCTATCTAGTGAGTGCATGTAGTCGAGCAGATATTCTGGATTACAGCATCAGGTAAATCTGCTTCGAATGTAACCTAGTATGCGCTGTCAGGTTTCCAAGCACGTCAGAGAAAAACGCCAGTGTAACAACAGCACGGCAAAGCGAGGGGCATTCTCTCAGACAACGCACGCCTCACGCCAAAACCAGCGTGCCGGCTGCAGGTATTTGAATGTGTTGGCAGCCGGCGGGGCGTGCTGGCGCTGGCGGGCGGAGGGTGACACAGACAGACTGTTGAGAGGCCACAGGTGTTGGGAGACGGGAGTTGGACAGCAGAGAGGGGCCTGTGTAAAAAAAAAAGTTAAACAAGACCTAGTGTGCTTGGAAGGACGAAGGTAAGTTTCCTAGACCTTCAACGCAGGTACAGTAAGCCTTTTGTTTGGCTCGGCTGTGTGAAGGCAGCTTCAGACTATAGGGAAATGTAGATGTCTGTAATGTAAAGGCGAACAGGAACAGGAGCGGAGACATGAGGACAGAAGGGTACCTGAAGAGCTCTTTGGGTCTACTAATGCAGACAAAAATGTTTAGATAGTCAAACGCTTGGCTTTAAAAAGGAAAAGTGCCAACAAATCCCCCCCCCCCCCAAAAAAGAGCAAAACCAACAATGTATAGATCTACTTAGCAAGCATGGCTGATATATTTAACCCTTAAACAGACAACGTGCACCAGGAGATACAAACTCTTAACCTTCCTGTTGTCCTCCCGGGTCCTTCCTCTGTCCTTCCTTCCTTCCTTCCTTCCTTCCTTCCTTCATCTGTCCGTCCTTCCTTCCTTCCTTCCTTCCTTCCTCAGATCTAAGTTCAGCTGTTAGGGTAAATGTTCCCTCCTTCTGTCCTTTCTTCCTTCCTTCATCTGCCCTTCCTTCCTTCCTCCATCCTTTCCTTCCTTCTTCCCTCCTTTCCTTCCCTCCTTTCCTTCCTTCCTTCCTCCCTCCTTCCTTTGCTTCCTTCTTCCTCCCTTCCTTCCCTTCCTTCCTCCTTTCCTTCCTACCTTCCTTCCTTCCTCCCTCCTTCCTTTCCTTCCTTCTTCCTCCCTTGCTTCCCTTCCTTCCTCCTTTCCTTCCTTCTTCCGTCCTTTCCTTCATTCCTTCCTTACTTGAGGTGCAAATGACATAACTAGTAAGGTCTGTTTAAGGGTTAAACTCCTCGGGCCTTAAAACTCAAGTTATTCTGCAAAAACAACTATTAAAAAGCGTGTTAAGTTAATGAGCCACGCTGCTGCATTGGGTGACATGTTCCTTCATTACCATGAAACACACACTGGAGTTTATTTTGACTCATTCCCACACACACCCGAGCACTGCTGCCAGATATACTCACCAGCACTTCATATCTGTGGCTGAAAATAGTCCCAAACAAATGCACTACTTCCTCCTGTTTGAGTTTTATTATTTTCTAAAACCGACACTGCCCTGCTGGTTTAGGGAAATGACTGAGACTTCTTTTTTTTTTTTTAAATTGAACTGTTTTCAAAGACTTAAGAGTGAGTGAGTGCCATAGACAGGGTAGGGAAGTATTAAGTGGTGGACTAACACACCAGCTGGATCTCCATTCAGATTTTATTTATGCAGATTTTGAACCGAATCTCCCAAAAAAAAGCAACAAAAGAAGAAAAATGCAAATTTAATGCACGTTTCCATCCAACTCTGTTAAGTGAATATCAGGAGTTGGATCGTTGGATTGAGAAAAACAGATTTGTGGCACTAATTTTTCAAGTTGGCGCCAAATAAACCATCGCAGAAGAAGACACAACGAGATGGCGTAATAAGAAAACAGCAGTCGAACCTATTGTTGATTTTGTTAGTATCAGTTCCTTCTGTGTGAGGAGTCTGGCACACAAAGGTTCATACTGGTTTAATCATGTAGACGTAGATGCATTTTACTGTACTGATAAATGCATGCCTGAACTTAAAAGTCAATATACGAGGATTATTACTCCATTTGACGAAGCAAAAATGTCAATTAGTATTTCTGAAACATTTAACATTTCACTCTCTGAGCCAAAAACCCAAGGAAACACTTCTTTTGGTTGCAGCTTCTGAATCAGCAGAAGTTGGGGAGCTGAATGATTTCTAGAGGCTGTACTGCACACATGCACACATATACATATACTCACACACACACACACACACACACACACACACACACACACACACAGAGTTTCTAGGAAAGGGCTTATAGTACATCCCGTGTCCTCAGGTCCAGTTAGGCAGCCTTGTTAAAATAAGCAAACAGCTCGTCTCGCCCTGTTTGCAGTCTGGCTTTCTCTGGCACTAAATATTGGTGACAGGTGTCTTAAAGCAGGCGCAGCAGCACCTGGACTTCATTATCCAACCAGACACAGCTGGAGACCGGCCAGCTGCCAAACACACACACACACACACACACACACACACACAGACGAACACACAGACGAACACTCAGTCAGACACAGCTACACATGTGTATGCACTCAGCCAGTGGCATTAGCGCACACACTCATACACACACACTCATACACACACACACACACACACACACACACACACACACACACACACGTAGTCAGCCCTGCACACTCTTGCTGAAGCGTGAGCCATATGCACATACAGGTATGCAAACGATCTAGTATGAACGTACACACTCGAACTTTCAGTGTCTTTCACTCAGACTTGCTTTCCCTCTGTGCTACTTTACATTTCTGCAGCTTCACTCTTAAACCATCACCGCTAGTGTAACATTAACTTAGACCTAAACCTGAGTCTAAACTTAAACCTACAAGTTATTACCTTTTTAAAAAGGCCCCTTGAAGAAGAAGTGCAGACCAGCCAGACTGTCTGTTCTGTTCAGTCCTTTTCATTTTGACTCATTTTCATTTTGAATGTCCTCACTTTGTCAAAATGTCCTCACTTTACCTCAGTTTGCAGCAGACTTCACCACAAGACTCAAAGTGTCTTTACTTTGCCACAATTTACCCACTTCACCACCAAATCCTCATTTGGGTCAACCATACTCATTTTGCCAACATGTACTCAGTTAATATAAACACTCTGCATCAAGATTCTCATTTTACCAGGACGTCTTCATTTGTCAAAAACTCCTCAAAATGTCTTCACCTAACTTTTCCCTCTGTGCTACTTACATACACATTTCTACGGCTTCAATCGTGGCTCTAATCTTAACCATCACCGCTAGTGTAACATTAACCTAGACCTGAACCTGAGTCTAAACTTAAACCTAGAAGTTATTACCGTTTTAAAAAGGCCCCTTGAAGAAGAAGTGCAGACCAGCCAGACTGTCTGTTCTGTTCAGTCGTTCTCATTTTGACAGAACGTCCTCACTTTGTCAAAATGTCCTCACTTTACCTCAGTTTGCAGCAGACTTCACCACAAGACTCAAACTGTCTTTACTTTGCCACAATTTACCCACTTCACCACGAAATCCTCATTTTGGTCAACCATACTCATTTTGCCAACATGTACTCTGTTAATATAAATACTCTGCATCAAGATTCTCATTTTACCAGGATGTCTTCATTTGTCAAAAACTCCTCAAAATGTCTTCACCTAACTTTTCCCTCTGTGCTGCTTACATACACATTTCAACAGTTACAGTCATGGCTCTAATCTTAACCATCACCGCTAGTGTAACATTAACCTAGACCTAAACCTAGAAGTTATTACCTTTTTAAAAAGGCCCCTTGAAGAAGAAGTGCAGACCAGCCAGACTGTCTGTTCTGTTCAGTCCTTCTCATTTTGACCGAATGTCCTCACTTTGTCAAAATGTCCTCACTTTACCTCAGTTTGCAGCAGACTTCACCACAAGACTCAAACTGTCTTTACTTTGCCACAATTTACCCACTTCACCACGAGATCCTCATTTTGGTCAACCATACTCGTTTTGCCAACATGTACTCAGTTAATATAAACACTCTGCATCAAGATTCTCATTTTACCAGGATGTCTTCATTTGTCAAAATCTCCTCGCTTTGGTTCATCGTCAAAATGTCTTCACCTAACTTTTCCCTCTGTGCTGCTTCAATACACATTTCTACAGTTACAATCGTGGCTCTAATCTTAACCATCACCGCTAGTGTAACATTAACCTAGACCTAAACCTAGAAGTTATTACCGTTTTAAAAAGGCCCCTTGAAGAAGTCCAGACCAGCCAGACTGTCTGTTCTGTTCAGTCCTTTTCACTTTGTCAAAATGTCCTCACTTTACCTCAGTTTGCAGCAGACTTTCTTTTTTTTTTTTAAGTATATTTTTTGGGGGGGGCTTTTTGCCTTTAATGTTCAGGTAAGTAGAGAGAGACAGGAAACTGGAGGCAGAGGGGGGGAATGACATGCAGGATAGGACCACTCGGTGCGGGATTCGAACCGGGATTGCCTTGCAGTGAGGACTGTAGGCTCAACACACGGGGCCACAAGACTCTTACATTTACTTTGCCACAATTTACCCACTTCACCACAAACTCCTAATTTTGGTCAACCATACTCGTTTTGCCACAATTGACTCTGTTTTGCCAACGTGTACTTCAGTTTCTCATGTTCTCATTTTACCAGGATGTCTTCATTTTGCTTTGGTTCATTGTCTAAGTGTCTTCACCTAACCGAGATGCCCTCATTTGACAAAATCTGCCCATATGTCTCCACTTTGTCCAAGTATCTATAGCCATGTCACCCATTGGGTCATCTGGTCACAACTCAGTGTTCCTTGCTCTAATTTATAAAGCTGTTCTGAGAAAGAAGAAAACAGACTAATCATGTTAACCCTTAAACAGGCCTTACTAGTTATGTCATTTGCACCTGAAGGAAGGAAGGAAAGGAGGAAGGAAGGAAAGGAGGGAGGAAGGGAAGGAAGGGAGGAAGAAGGAAGGAAAGGAGGGAGGGAGGAAGGAAAGGAGGGAAGAAGGAAGGAAAGGAGGGAAGAAGGAAGGAAAGGAGGGAAGAAGGGAAGGAAGGGAGGAAGAAGGAAGGAAAGGAAGGAGGGAAGAAGAAGGAAGGAAAGGAAGGAGGGAGGAAGAAGGATGGAAAGGAGGAAGGGAGGGAGGAAGGAAGGAAGGAAGGAAGGAAGGAAGGAAGAAAGGAAGGAAGGAAGGAAGGAAGAAAGGAAGAACAGATGAAGGAAGGAAGAAAGGAAGAACAGATGAAGGAAGGAAGAAAGGACAGAAGGAGGGAACATTTACCCTAACAGCTGAACTTAGATCTGAGGAAGGAAGGACAGAGGAAGGAAGGAAGGAAGCAAGGACAGAGGAAGGACCCGGGAGGACAACACAAAGGTTAAAGAGTCTGTATCTCCTGGTGCACGTTGTCTGTTTAAGGGTTAAAGCTTGGACTGATGACTCCATCCATCGTCTGCAGGGGTTCCTATGACCGCACAGATCGGATTGGTGTTAACTGACTCTTGAGGAGGTATAGATGAACTCACTGATGTTATCAGTAGCTATGTCACCTTTTGTGAAGACACGGTAATATACAGAAATCTGTTTCAGTCTATCTGAATAATAATCCCCGGGTCACAAAGCCAGTGAAGGCCGTCGTGAATGAGACAAACAAGGCATTTCATGAGGGGGAATTTAGTTGAGAAGACCAGACTCCAGCGTGAAATCGAATGTGAAATAAGGAGGGCAAAACAAGGTTATAAGGAAAAGCCAGAAAGAGACGAGTACAAATAATTTGAGGTCTGCTTGGGATGGAATGCACACAATCATTGGAGCTAACTCAAAAACCAATAGGGGGTGGATATCGATAGGTCCCAATCTGATAAGCAGCTGGCACGGGAACTTAATGAATTCTATCTCAGGTTGGATGTTCTTTGGTTTTGCAAATGAAATTGAAGCTCTGTGGTTGGAGAGTGCAGTGACTTCCTCTTGATAAACATGGCATGATCAGCCAGGAAGGGTCCAGGGACAGATGGGATAGGTGGTCATCTGCTGAAATCAAACATAGTGTCTAAACTATGGAAGCAGGCCACAGTTGTTCCCGAAGCAAAAATCAAACACCCCGAGGTCCTTAATGATTTTTTAGGCCAGTTGCTCTTTTGTTCCAAGTAATGAAATGCTTTTGAGAAACTATTGAAAGAGGAACTGGTCTCAAAAACCCCAAAACTCCTGGACAGATTACAGTTTACTTACGAGGCCAATCGAAGTGTGGAAGACACAACCGCCACAAAGCTTAATATGGTGTTCAAGCATTTGGTGGGCTCTAAGAAACATTCAAAACTGCTCTTTTATTGGTTTTTCATCTGCTTTTAATACAATCCAGCCCCATATATTAGCTAGTAAACTCCATTGCAAGTTTTAATCAAGATTTTCAATATGGTGGGACAGATTTTAGTGTTTAACTCAGTGGGTAAAAGTCAATAACTTCCTCCCGAAACCACTGGTGTTCTCTACTGGATCTCCACATCGGTATTGTTGTGCAAAAACAGACACATTGTGAAGTTTGCTGGTGATTCATTATTGTCTAATCATTGATGGTTTTGCTTTTTGGTGTGATTCTGTCTTTTTTTTACAGCTTAACGTAACCAAAACCAAAGAGATGTCCATTGACGAAACCCCCCGGCTCCCAAGAGGGCACCTTAGTACACATTTTGGCTCCCAAGAGGGCACCTTAGTACACATTTTGGCTCCCAAGAGGGCAGTTTAGTGTGTTTTGCCAACCAGGAGGGCACCTTAGCATGCATTTTGGCTCCCAAGAGGGCACCTTAGCACACAATTTGGCTCCGCTCCCAAGAGGGCACCTTAGCACACAATTTGGCTCCCAAGAGGGCACCTTAGCATGTATTTTGGCTGCCAAGAGGGCACCTTAGCATGCATTTTGGCTCCCAAGAGGGCACCTTAGCACACAATTTGGCTCCCAAGAGGGCAGTTTAGTGTGTTTTACCAACCAAGAGGGCACCTTAGCACACAATTTGGCTCCCAAGAGGGCACCTTAGCACACAATTTGGCTCCCAAGAGGGCACCTTAGCATGCGTTTTGGCTCCCAAGAGGGCACCTTAGCACACATTTTGGCTCCCAAGAGGACACCTTAGCACACATTTTGGCTCCCAAGAGGGCACCTTAGCACACATTTTGACTCCCATGAGGACACCTTAGCACGCATTTTGGCTCCCAAGAGGGCAGTTTAGTGTGTTTTGCCAACCAGGAGGTCACCTTAGCACGCATTTCGGCTCTCAAGAGGGCACCTTAGCACGCATTTAGGCTCCCAAGAGGGCAGTTTAGTGTATTTTACCAACCAAGAGGGCACCTTAGCATGCATTTCGGCTCCCAAGAGAGCAGTTTAGTGTGTTTTGCCAACCAAGAGCGCACCTTAGCACGCTTTTTGGCTCCCAGAAGGGCACTTTAGCATTTAGCTTTTAACAAATGGGCCAGGAGGGGGGGCGACTGCCTTGTGCATTCTTGTGCACACCTCTGCCTACACATACTACCTTCAAGGGCCAGGCGGTCAAGAGTGTCGAGAGATATAAGTATCTGGGAACTGCCATTGAAACCACTGGTGGTCTCTACTGGATCTCCACATTGTGAAGTTTGCTGGCGATTCATTATGGTTTAATCATTGATGGTTTTGCTTTTTGGTGTGATTCTGCCTTTTTTACAGCTTTACGTAACCAAAACCAAAGAGATGTCCATTGACGAAACCCCCCGGCTCCCAAGAGGGCACCTTAGCACGCATTTTGGCTCCCAAGAGGGCGCCTTAGCACACAATTTAGCTTCCAAGAGGGCACCTTAGCACACATTTTGGCTCCCAAGAGGGCACCTTAGCACATGTTTTGGCTCCCAAGAGGGCACCTTAGCACACATTTTGGCTCCCAAGAGGGCACCTTAGCACGCATTTTGGCTCCCAAGAGGGCGCCTTAGCACACAATTTAGCTTCCAAGAGGGCACCTTAGCACACATTTTGGCTCCCAAGAGGGCATCTTAGCACACGTTTTGGCTCCCAAGAGGGCACCTTAGCACACATTTTGGCTCCCAAGAGGGCACCTTAGCATGCGTTTTGGCTCCCAAGAGGGCACCTTAGCATGCGTTTTGGCTCCCAAGAGGGCACCTTAGCACACAATTTGGCTCCCAAGAGGGCACCTTAGCACACAATTTGGCTCCCAAGAGGGCACCTTAGCACGCGTTCTGGCTCCCAAGAGGGCACCTTAGCACACATTTTGGCTCCCAAGAGGGCAGTTTAGTGTGTTTTACCAACCAAGAGGGCACCTTAGCACGCATTTCAGCTCCCAAGAGGGCACCTTAGCACGCATTTTGGCTCCCAAGAGGGCAGTTTAGTGTGTTTTACCAACCAAGAGGGCACTTTAGCACGCATTTCGGCTCCCAAGAGGGCACCTTAGCACACAATTTGGCTCCCAAGAGGGCACCTTAGCACGCATTTTGGCTCCCAAGAGGGCACCTTAGCATGCGTTTTGGCTCCCAAGAGGGCACCTTAGCACGCGTTCTGGCTCCCAAGAGGGCACCTTAGTACACATTTTGGCTCCCAAGAGGGCACCTTAGCACGTGTTCTGGCTCCCAAGAGGGCACCTTAGCACACAATTTGACTCCCAAGAGGGCACCTTAGCACACATTTTGACTCCCAAGAGGGCACCTTAGCACGCGTTCTGGCTCCCAAGAAGGCACCTTAGCACACAATTTGGCTCCCAAGAGGGCACTTTAGCACGCATTTTGGCTCCCAAGAGGGCACCTTAGCACACAATTTGGCTCCCAAGAGGGCACCTTAGCACACATTTTGGCTCCCAAGGGGGCACTTTAGCACGCGTTCTGGCTCCCAAGAGGGCACCTTAGCACGCGTTCTGGCTCCCAAGAGGGCACCTTAGCAAACAATTTGGCTCCCAAGAGGGCACTTTAGCACGCATTTTGGCTCCCAAGAGGGCACCTTAGCACACAATTTGGCTCCCAAGAGGGCACCTTAGCACACAATTTGGCTCCCAAGAGGGCACCTTAGCACGCATTTTGGCTCCCAAGAGGGCACCTTAGCACACAATTTGGCTCCCAAGAGGGCACCTTAGCACACAATTTGGCTCCCAAGAGGGCACCTTAGCACGCATTTTGGCTCCCAAGAGGGCACCTTAGCACACAATTTGGCTCCCAAGAGGGCACCTTAGCACGCATTTTGGCTCCCAAGAGGGCACCTTAGCACGCATTTTGGCTCCCAAGAGGGCACCTTAGCACGCATTTTGACTCCCAAGAGGGCAGTTTAGTGTGTTTTACCAACCAAGAGGGCACTTTAGCACGCATTTTGGCTCCCAAGAGGGCACCTTAGCACGCATTTTGACTCCCAAGAGGACACCTTAGCACGCATTTTGGCTCCCAAGAAGGCACCTTAGCACGCATTTTGGCTCCCAAGAGGGCACCTTAGCATGCGTTTTGGCTCCCAAGAGGGCACCTTAGCACACATTTTGGCTCCCAAGAGGGCACCTTAGCACACATTTTGGCTCCCAAGAGGGCACCTTAACACGCATTTTGACTTCCAAGAGGGCACCTTAGCACACATTTTGGCTCCCAAGAGGGCACCTTAGTACACATTTTGGCTCCCAAGAGGGCACCTTAGCACGCGTTTTGCCTCCCAAGAGGGCACCTTAGTACACATTTTGGCTCCCAAGAGGGCACCTTAGCACACATTTTGGCTCCCAAGAGGGCACCTTAGCACACATTTTGGCTCCCAAGAGGGCACCTTAGCACACATTTTGGCTCCCAAGAGGGCACCTTAGCACGCATTGCGACTCCCAAGAGGGCACCTTAGCACACATTTTTTAACAAATGGGCCAGGAGGGGAGGTGACCGCCTTGTGCATACTTGTGCACACCTCTGCCTACACATACTACCTTCAAGGGCCAGGCGGTCAAGAGTGTCGAGAGATATAAGTATCTGAGAACTGCCATTGAAACCACTGGTGTTCTCTACTGGATCTCTACATTGTGAAGTTTGCTGGCGATTTAATTATTGTCTAATCATTGATGGTTTTGCTCTTTGGTGTGATTCTGCCTTTTTACAGCTTAACATAACCAAAACCATTGACGAAATCCCCCTGTTGTCTCCTACACATACTACCTTCAAGGGCCAGGTGGTCGCGAGTGTTGAGAGATATAAGTATCTGGGAACTGTCGTTGAAACCAAACTGTGCTCTGATGAAAATACTGATGTCTTGATGTAAGAGGCGTCCACAACTTTTTGTTTTGCTTGACAAGATGTTCAATGTTGACAAGACACTAATGACCAGCCTCCGACAAACCCGTGTGTTTTTCCACGATTTGTTTTCTAGGAAATCTCCAACACTTCTTATCCAGATCGTGAAGCACTGAAGTAAGGTTTTAGGATCGGAAAAGGTTGTTTTGCCCAAATTATTAGAGACACAAGCCCTTTAGAGCAGGGGTCTCAAACATGCGGCCCGCGGGCCAGAACCGGCCCATCTAGGGGAACAATCCGGCCCACTTTCCTTCCTGTGTTCTTTTACTTCCTTCCTTCCATCTGTCCTTCCTCCTTTCCTTCCTTTTTTCCTTTCTTCGTTCCTTCCTTCCGTCCTTCCTTCCTTTCTTCCTTCCCTCTGTCCTTCCCTCTGTCCTTCCTTCCTTCCTTCCATCTGTCCTTCCTCCCTACCTTCCCATTTTCCTTTCTTCCTTCCTTCCTTCCTTCTGTCTGTCCTTCTTTCCTTCTTTCCATCTGTCCTTCCTTCCTTCCATCTGTCCTTCCTTCCTTCCTTCCTTCCTTCCTTTCTTTCTTCTGTCCTACTTTCCATCTGTCCTTCCTTCCTTCCATCTGTCCTTCTTTCCGTCTGTCCTTCCTTCCTTCCTTCCATCCATCTGTTCTTCCTTCCTTTCTCCCTTCCTTTCTCCCTTCCTTCCTTCCTTCCTTCCTTTCTTCTTTCTGTCCTTCCTTCCATTCTTCCATCTGTCCTTCCTTTCTTCCTTCCTTTCTTCTTTCTGTCCTTCCTTCCATTCTTCCATCTGTCCTTCCTTTCTTCCTTCCTTCCTTTCTTTCTTCTGTCCTACTTTCCATCTGTCCTTCCTTCCTTCCATCTGTCCTTCTTTCCATCTGTCCTTCCTTCCTTCCATCTATCCTTCCTTCCTTTCTTTCTTCTGTCCTACTTTCCATCTGTCCTTCCTTCCTTCCATCTGTCCTTCTTTCCATCTGTCCTTCCTTCCTTCCATCTATCCTTCCTTCCTTCCTTTCTTCTGTCCTTCTTTCCATCTGTCCTTCCTTCCTTCCATCTGTCCTTCCTTCCTTCCTTCCTTTCTTTCTTCTGTCCTACTTTCCATCTGTCCTTCCTTCCTTCCTTTCTTCTGTCCTTCTTTCCATCTGTCCTTCCTTCCTTCCATCTGTCCTTCCTTCCTTCCTCCCTTTCTTCCGTCTGTCTTTCCTTCTGTCTGTCTGTCCTTCCTTCCTTCCTTCCTTCCTTCCTTCCTTCCTTCCCTCCATCTTTTTAATGATCCGGCCCACATGAGATCAAATTGGTCTGTATGTGGCCCTCGAATGAAAATGAGTTTGACTCCTCTGCTTTAGAGAGTCCATGACATCCTTCTCTTCTTGATTTTGACCACCCACCACTTTCCCCCCTTGTTAGATGCCTCTTTTCAAGGTACTGAGGATTCAAACAAACAGACACAAACACTCATTTGTTCCAGCTATTAACTTGTTAACTCGTATAATAATGATTTACTGTAATGCACTTCACTTTACCCCAGACAACAACCGCTGTGGTGTGTGTTTTAAATCCTGTCTTATTGTTCTTTGTGCCGTCTATTCCTGTGCTGCTCTTGGCCAGTAAAGCTACTATCGCCCTCTGGCATCATTATAAAGTTGAACTTGAACTCCTTTTAACCCTTTATTGGGCAAATAATTATATTTGGTAACTTCTGTAAATATCCCAAAATATCCTTCCTTCCTTCCTTCTTTCCTTCCTCCCTGCCTTCTTTCTTCCCTTCCTCTTTTCCTTTCTCCCTCCCTCGTTCCTTATTTCCTCCATCCTTCCTTCCTTTCCTTCCTTCCATCTGTCCTTCCTCCCTCCCTCCTTCTCTCCTCCCTTCCTTCTTTCCTTCCTCCGTCCTTCCTTCCTTCCTTTCCTTACTTCCATCTGTTCTTCCTCCCTCCCTCCTTCTCTCCTCCCTTCCTTCTTTCCTTCTTCCATCCCCCTTTCTTCTTTCTTCCTTCCTTCTTTCTTCCCTTCCTCTCTCCCTCCTTCTTTCTTTCTTTCCTCCCCCCTACCTTCCTTCCTTCCTTCTTTCCTCCGTCCTTCCTTCCTTTCCTTCCTTCCCTTCTTTCCTTCCTTCCTTCCATCCTTCCTTCCTTCCTTCCTTCCTTCCTTCCTCCCTTCCTTTCAATGAGTGTCCTATAAAGGGTTAATATGTCTAATCTCCTCATTATACCGAAATGTCCTAACTACACCAAAAATGCCTTGACTTTGCCAAAATGTTTTCAGTGTCTTTTTAATATTTGCTGTTACTTAACTTGAAGCTAAATTGTCCTCATAAAACACAATTTGGTCCTAAAGAGCAGGAGAAGACCACAAACACAAACATACCCAAGCCTCGTGTACACTTAGAGAAACACCAAGAAAGAAAAAAAAGAACCACTGCATCTTTCCATCGCATGCTCTCTATGGGTCTCCCTGGCTCACACACACACACACACACACACACACACACACACACACACACACACACACACACACACACACACACAGGATCAGAATTGGCCTGTTGCCTCTCGCTCGCCCAGACAGGGTCTTCCTCCTTTCCTCTCCTCCCCTCCGCTGTCGTTTCCCAGCCAGCCGGGCAGAGCAGGCACAGAAGACAAAAGTAAACACAGTCCCCTTATCCTCGCTGTACCGACCCCCCCCCTCCTCCTCCTCCTCCCCTCCTCCCCTCTCCCTGTTCCTCATCTCAGTGCCTTCCCCACCCTGACGGCCCCCTGGGGCCCCTCGCCGTCCTGTTTTTGTAGCGCTGGCAGCCTCAGCAGACAGACAGGACAGCAGTAGTCTGTCCCATGGGAGGCTGGAGAGGAGCAGTCAGACCGATATATCAGGCCAATACTGGACGTTTATTATCTAACACTGAATGTCAGCCGCTCGCTGTCGGCCACCTGTGATACGAATGATGTCTGTTAGTTTAGAAGTGATCGATATTTTACTAGTTTGCTTTATGTTTATGTCTAAAATAACAAGATAGAGTCATTTAACTTTAATCTGTGCTGCCTTATAATTGGGGATGCACTGTCGATTCATGCATGACTGTGTGAAGAGGATCCTTTACTTCTACTGTGAGACTATGAGGAGTTGATTCATTGATTAGTCGACTGAGACTTTATTCAAAACTGATCTATTTATACGCCGTTTATCCAGCAGGAGTTCATGTGACTGTCTTTGTTGATCTGAGAAAACAAGCAGATTGAAGAGTAAGGCTGTGGAAACTTTGTGACAGGCTTTTTCCACTACTTTGATATTTTTAGATGAAACAATGAATTGAAGAAAATATACAAACAGAATCGAGTGGTAATGAATAAAATCAAGAGTTGCAACCCCCGCTTTACAATTAGCTATTATTGCATCTTAATGACAGCAGAAAGCGCGGGACGACGTTTGGACGAAAGACAAAAAAAAAAGATCTTGAAGCGACGCCAAAGACGAGGTGTTGGACGGAGTTGAAAACGTTTTAACATGAATGAAAGATTTGTGCTTATTCTGAGGTTTTATGAATGAAAGATGATAGGAAAAAGAGAGAGAGAGAGAGAGAGAGAGGGAAAGAGAGAGAGAGACTGGAGGAAAAATAACTGAAAGAGTTGGACTTCCTTGTGAGAGCTCATGTCTGTACAGTCAGGAAAAAAAATTTATGGTGAAAACTGTGAAAATTTGCTTCATGTTCCATCTGAACACATCTGTAAGATCTTAGCAACACTATTAGACTCATCTCCTCCGCAGACTCCGCCGATGTGTCCGTGCTGTTCACCTCTTGTCCTTGCATGATCTGCCACTGAGCTCCGATAGTGTGTTTCATGTTGTGGAAACAACTACAGCAATGGTCCCCAACCTCTGGGCCGCGGACCCGTACCGGGCCGCACAGAAAGAATAAATAACCTTTTCGAAGATTCCTTTCTATTACATTGATCGTCTGCTGCTGAAATAAATATGTGTAGAGAGGAAAAGGACAGAAGGAAGGGAGGAAGGAAGGAAATGAAGGAGGAAGGAAGGGAGGAAAGGACGAGAGGAAGGAAATGAAGGAAGGAAGGACGGCGGAAAGAAGGTAGGACGGAGGGAGGGAGGGAGGAAGGAAGCAAAGACTTATAAATAACTTATATAATAATTTATTATCTGAGTCTGAACAATGTTTTATTTTGAAAAATGACCGGATTCTCTCCATTATCCATCCATCCATCCATCCTCTTCCGCTTATCCGGGGTCGGGTCGCGGGGGCAGCAGCCTAAGCAGGGAAGCCCAGACTTCCCTCTCCCCAGCCACTTCGTCCAGCTCTTCCCGGGGGACCCCGAGGCGTTCCCAGGCCAGCCAAGAGACATAGTCTCTCCAGCATGTCCTGGGTCTTCCCCGGGGTCTCCTACCGGTGGGACGGGACCCTGAACTCCTCACCAGGGAGGCGTCCGGGAGGCATCTCTCCATTATGTCCGTCTATTATTTACTATTGACGCTTGTCTCAGTCATGTGATACGTTACCGCTAAAATTAATGGTAAATGCTAAATGGATGTTCTTATATAGCACCTTTCTAGTCTTTACGACCACTCAAAGCACGTTATGTTATATCTCATTCACCCATTCACACACATTCATACACTGAACGGCAGGAGCTACCACGCAACCTTCCTTCATTTCCTTCCTCCCTTCCTTCTTCCCTTTCCTCCCTTCCTTCCTCCCTCCTTTCCTTCCTTCTTCCTCCCTTCTCCCTGACTTTTTCATGTCAAACCCTAACTATCAAATTCTTTGCTAAAACTTGGCATCTTACTGTTGTTGGTATAAAGACGACTTCTGTTACCACCATACCACTTCATCCAGTCAATCCTCCGCTGTCCGATGCGCAACAGGGAAAAACGTTCAAGTTTACCAAGCATACATCAGCATATGGAAATATGGATTTATCCCGCACCAAAACCCGCTCTGCATAATATGCGGCGAGCGGCTCTCTAATGAGGCAGTGAAGCCTTCAAAACTGCATCGCCACATGGAGACACTTGTCTCGGTCACGTGATACGTTACCGCTAAAATTAATGGTAAATGGTAAATGGTAAATGGATGTTCTTATATAGCACCTTTCTAGGCTTTACGACCACTCAAAGCACGTTATGTTATATCTCATTCACCCATTCACACACATTCATACACTGAACGGCAGGAGCTCCCACACAACCTTCCTTCATTTCCTTCCTCCTTTCCTTCTGTCCTTTCCTCCCTTCCTTCTTCCCTTTCCTCCCTTCCTTCCTCCCTCCTTTCCTCCCTCCTTTCCTCCCTTCCTTCCTTGACTCAAGGACAACAGGAGGGTTAATTGACTTTTTCATGTGAAACCCTAACTATCAAATTCTTTGCTAAAACTTGGCATCTTACTGTTGTTGGTACTATAAAGACGACTTCTGTTAGCATCATACCACTTCACCCAGTCCATCCTCCGCTGTCCGATGCGTTACAGGGAGAAACATTAAAGTTTACCAAGCATACATCAGCATGTTTGAGAAGCAACAGGAGGAATTTGGGGTTAAGTGTCTTGCCCAAGGACACATCGACATGTGGACTGGAGGAGCTGGGAATCGAACCGCCAATCTTCCAATTGGAGAACGACCACTCTACCTCCTGAGCCACAGCTGCTCCAAGCTAGCAAAATGAGTAAAACACAAACGTATTTAGAAAGGGGTAAAGGCCCGTTGACGAGACAGAAGAAGAGCCGACAACTTCCGAGAAAAAGAAAGCTGCATTGAACAGACAATACCAGGAGTCCTACTTGAAATGTGGATTTATCGTGACAGGTGATTCCCCCGCACCAAAACCCGCTCTACATAATATGTGGCGACCGGCTTCTCTAATGAGGCAATGAAGCCTTCAAAACTGCAGACCAAGCAAGAAGGACAGAATTAATTACTGTTGTTGGCGCAATGTTACGAGGAGGCTACTAATAAAGTTGCATACGAGTTCACAGTGGATTCAGGTTTATTATTATTATTATATTTAGAAAATAGCACAGTTTTTATGTCGGTCGTATGGTTTTAGTTTGTTGTATTTATCCGCCGCACCTCAAAGGCAAGTCCGTGAAAATATTGTCCACGTAAAACCAGATAATCCTTTCTAAGACCTTTTCGAAGATTCCTTTCTATTACATTGATCGTCTGCTGCTGAAGTAAATATGTGTAGAGAGGAAAAGGACAGAAGGAAGGGAGGAAGGAAGGAAGGAAATGAAGGAGGAAGGGAGGGAGGGAGGAAGAGAGGAAAGGACAGAATGAAGGGAGGAAGGAAGGAGATGAAGGAAGGAAGGGAGGAAGGAAGGAAATGAAGGAAGGAGGGGAGGAAGGAAATGAAGAAAGGAAGGACAGCGGAAAGAAGGAAGGAAGGAGGGAGGGAGAAAGGAAAAGAGGAAGGGAGGAAGGACGGCGGAAAGAAGGAAGGAAGGAAGTTAAGTGTGAGGGAGAAAGGAAAAGAGAAAGGGAGGAAGGAAGCAAAGAAGGACAGAGGAAAGAAGATAGAGATAAGGAGGGAGGGAGGAAGGACACACGGAAGGAAGGAAGGGAGGAAAGAAGGAACAGCCAAAACAGACGGGGTCAATTTGACCCGGGAGGACGACAGGAAGGTTAACAAAAACAATAAAGCCGATATCGGTCCGACTCGAGGAGTGTGTGTGTGTGTGTGTGTGTGTGTGTGTGTGTGTGTGTGTGTGTGTGAGAGAGGTGGGGGTGAATGGGTGGACGGGTGTAGGGGGTGTCTGCTTGTCAGCGGGCAGACTCATCCTTTCACGAGCCAGACTTTCTTCTTCTTCTTCTTCTTCTTTTTTTTCTCAGCAGCAGTCCCTCTCTCAAGTACACATGCAAAGTGGAAAATGGATCTGGGCTCTCCTCGGCCTTTTTGTATATGCAATAAAAATAAATATAGACAAAAAAAGAAGGGGGCAGACAGACACACAGAGAAAGATGGATGGACGAGAGAGAGAGAGAGAGAGGGAGAGGGAGAGAGAGAGAGAGAGAGACCATGAGAGGGAGAGAGAGAGACCATGAGAGAGAGAGAGAGACCATGAGAGAGAGAGGGAGAGAGAGAGAGACCATGAGAGAGAGAGGGAGAGAGAGAGAGAGACCATGAGAGAGAGAGGGAGAGAGAGAGAGAGACCATGAGAGAGAGAGAGAGAGAGAGAGAGAGAGAGAGACCATGAGAAGTAGGGAGAGAGAGGGAGAGAGAGACCATGAGAGGGAGAGGGGGAGAGAGAGAGAGAGAGGGAGAGAGAGAGAGAGACCATGAGAGGGAGAGAGAGAGAGACCATGAGAGAGAGAGAGACCATGAGAGGGAGAGAGAGAGAGACCATGAGAGAGACAGAGACCATGAGAGGGAGAGGGAGAGAGACCATGAGAGAGAGAGAGACCATGAGAGGGAGGGAGGGAGGGAGAGAGAGAGAGAGAGAGAGAGGGGGGAGAGAGAGAGAGAGAGAGAGAGAGAGTTGGAGGATGAGTAAGCGATGCAGTCTGAGAAGTTGAGGGGGGGTCAGCAGAGTTTAGTTGCCCCCGGGGCAAACAGAGGCTGGAGTAGATTGCTCACACTTGAACTCTGACCTATTTATTGACCGGCTGTTCGAGCGGCCGGCTTTCCCAGGAAACACGACCGAGGCGAGTTCATCTGTATTACATTTACTCTCACAATGAAACACAAAAATGAAATTACTCTCCAGCAGGTTTTCTTTTTTTTTTTTTTTTGCCTCACGAGGCAAGTGAGGCCATTAGTGGTTAGTTTGACCACCAGACTACTTGGAGAGAAAGTGTGTGTAGTTTAATAGCTCACTGCTAAAACACACAACGCTGCCACAACTTAGGAAGGAGGGAGGGAGGGAGGGAGGGAGGGGAGGAAGGAAATGAAGGAGGGAGGAAGGAAGAGAGGAAAGGACAGAAGGAAGGAAATGAAGGAAGGGAGGAAGGAAGGAAATGAAGGAGGAAGGAAGGAAGAGAGGAAAGGACAGAATGAAAGGAGGAAGGAAGGAAATGAAGGACAGAGGAAGGAAAGAAGGAAGGGAGGAAGGAAGGAAATGAAGGAAGGAGGGGAGGAAGGAAATGAAGGAAAGAAGGATGGTGGAAAGAAGGAAGGAAGGGAGGAAGGACGGCGGAAAGAAGGAAGGAGGGAGGGAGGGAGGGAGAAAGGAAAAGAGGAAGGGAGGAAGGAAGCAAAGAAGGGAGGAAGGAAGGAAATGAAGGAAGGAAGGATGGCGGAAGGAAGGAAGGAGGGATGAGAGGAAGGGAGGAAGGACGACGGAAAGAAGGAAAGAGGGAGGGAGGGAGGGAGGGAGAAAGGAAAAGAGGAAGGGAGGAAGGAAGCAGAGAAGGACAGAGGAAGGAAGGCAAGTGAAGGAGGGAGGAAGGAAAGAAGGAAGGAAGGATGGCGGAAAGAAGGAAGGAAGGAAGGAAGAGAGGAAAGGACAGAAGGAAGGGAGGAAGGAAATGAAGAAGGACCGAGGAAGGAAATGAAGGAGGAAGGAAGAAAGCAAAGAAGGACAGAAGGAAGGGAGGAAGGAAATTAAGGAAAGAAGGAAGGGAGGAAGGAAGGAAGGAAATGATGGAAGGAAGGATGGTGGAAAGAAGGAAGGAAGGAGGGAGGAAAGGACGGAAAGAAGACTACTTGGAGAGAAAGTGTGTGTAGTTTAATAGCTCACTGCTAAAACACACAACGCTGCCACAACACTCAGCTGCTTCTTAGGAAGGAGGGAGGGAGGGAGGGAGGGAGGGGAGAAAGGAAATGAAGGAGGGAGGAAGGAAGAGAGGAAAGGACAGAAGGAAGGGTGGAAGGAAATGAAGAAGGACCGAGGAAGGAAATGAAGGAGAGAGGAAGGAAGAGAGGAAAGGACAGAATGAAGGGAGGAAGGAAGGAAATGGAGGAGGGAGGAAGGAAAGAAGGAAGGGAGGAAGGAAGGAAAGAAGGATGGGAGGAAGGAAATGAAGAAAGCAAGGACAGCGGAAAGAAGTAAAGAAGGAGGGAGAGAGAAAAGAAAAGAGGAAGGGAGGAAGGAAGCAAAGAAGGACCGAGGAAGGAAGTAAATGAAAGAGGGAGGGAGGAAGGATGAGAGGAAAGGACAGAATGAAGGGAGGAAGGAAGGAAATGAAGGAGGGAGGAAGGAAAGAAGGAAGGGAGGAAGGAAATGAAGGAAGGAAGGATGGCAGAAGGAAGGAAGGAGGGAGGAAAGGACTGAAGGAAGGGAGGAAGGACGGCGGAAAGAAGGAAGGAGGGAGGGAGGGAGGGAGGGAGGGAGGGAGAAAGGAAAAGAGGAAGGGAGGAAGGAAGCAAAGAAGGATAGAGGAAGGAAATGAAGGAGGGAGGAAGGAAGAGAGGAAAGGAGACAGAAGGAAGGGAGGAAGGAAATGAAGAAAGGAAGGACGGCGGAAAGAAGGAAGGACGGAGGGAGGGAGAAAGGAAAAGAGGAAGGGAGGAAGGAAGCAAAGAAGGACCGAGGAAGGAAATAAAGGAAGGGAGGATAGAAGAAAATGAAGGAGGGAGGAAGGAAGAGAGGAAAGGACAGAATAAAGGGAGAAAAGGAGGAAGGAAGGAAGCAAAGAAGGACAGAGGAAGGAAATTAAGGAGGGAGGAAGGAAGAGAGGAAAGGACAGAAGGAAGGGAGGAAGGACACGAAGAAAGGAAGGACGGCGGAAAGAACGAAGGAAGGAGGGAGGGAGAAAGGAATAGAGGAAGGGAGGACGGAAGGAAATGAAGGAGGGAGGAAGGAAGAGAGGAAAGGACAGAATGAAGGGAGGAAGGAAAGAAGGAAGGAAGGAAATGAAGGAAGGAAGGGAGGAAGGACGGCGGAAAGAAGGAAAGATGGAGGGAGGGAATGAGGGAAGGAGGGAGGAAGGAAGGAAGCAAAGAAGGACAGATGAAGGAAGGCAAGTGAGCACCAGACACTAAAAGACTTGAACCTATTAACAAGCGACACACTGCTGCTTGTCTTCAGGCAGATTCAGCGTGAAAAAGGTTTCGTTCGTTGGTGTTTCAATAAGCTTCTGAAATCAGCTTCTTCTGAGCTCTGAGGTGAACAGGAAGTGAAGAGGAAGTGAACAGGAAGTCAGTTTATTTAGGTTTAATTTAGAGGAAGAAAAACTGTTTGGAGAGAGCGGAGACGTTGATTATAGTGCAGGAGAGAATCCGAGAAGAATGACCCCGGAAGGGAGGAAGAAGGAAGGAAAGGAGGGAGGGAGGGAGGAAGGAAGGAAGGAAGCGAGGAAGAAGAAGGGAGGGAGGAAAGAAAGGAAGGAAGGGAGGAAGAAGGAAGGGAGGAAAGGAAGGAAGGAAGGAAAGGGGGGAGGAAGGAAGGGAGGAAAGGAAAGGAAAGAAGGTAGAAGGGAAGGGGGAAGGAAGGGAGGAAGAAAGAGGGAAGGAAGGAAGGAAAGGAGGGAGGAAGGAAGGGAGGGAGGAAAGAAGGAAGGGAGGAAGGAATAAGGAAGGAAAGGAGGGAGGAAGAAGGAAGGGAGGAAGGAAAGGAGGGAGGAAGGGAGGAAGGAAGAAGGAAGGAAAGGGGGAGGAAGAAGGAAGGAAAGGGGGAGGAAGAAGGAAGGGAGCAAAGGAAGGGAGGAAGAAGGAAGGAAAGGAAAGAAGGACAGAGGAAAGACGGAAGGGAGGAAGGTAGGGGAGGGGAGGGGAAAGAAAGAAAGAGAGAAGAAAGGAGGGAGGGAGGAAGGAAAGAAGGAACAGTCAAAGCAGACGGGGTCAGTAGAAGCTTTCATACTCTAAACATTTGGGATGAAGGATCCTTTTAAATTATAAAAGTTTGGAGTTGTGTTTTTAAAGGCATCATTTACGTCTTTTTATCCAAGAAACTAGAACATCTCCTCATTTTAACCATAAAACAATGCTGATAAGTCTTCTAATACACTAACTTCGAGATTGTCCCGGGTTCGAGACCGGTCCCTGAACGCACCGCGACTCATATGTTAGAGCCAAAGATTTTAATTAAGACGAGTAGGTTACATGTCTGTTTTAACCCTCGTGTCATCCTCCCGGGTCAAATTGACCCCGTCTTATTCTTCTTTCCTCCCTTCCTTCCTTCCGTCTGTACCTCCTCCATCCCCCTTTCTTCCCTCCTTCTTTTCTTCCCTCCTTCCTCCCTCCTTTCCTTCCTTCTTCCTTCCTTCCTTCCTCCCTCCTTTCTTTCCTTATTCCTTCCTCCCTCCTTCATTCCTTTCTTCCTCCCTTCATTCTTCCCTCTGTCCTTCTTTCCTTCTTTCCTTCCTCCCTTCCTCTTTTCCTTTCTCCCTCCCTCCTTGCTCCCTCCTTCATTTCTTCCTTCCTCCCTTCCTCTTTTCCTTCCTTCCTCCCTCCTTGCCTTCCTTCTTCGTTCCTCCCCCCTTTTCTTCCTTCTTTCCTTTCCTTTCCTTTCCTTCCTTCTTCCTTCTTTCCTTTCCTCCCTTCCCTCCTCCCTTCTTTCCTTTCCTTTCCTTTCCTTTCCTCCCTTCCTCCCTCCTTTCCCTCCTTCTTCCTTCTTTCCTTTCCTACCTTCCTTCTTTCCTCCCTCCCGCCTTTCTCTCTTTCTTTTCTCTGTCCTTCTCTCCTACCTTTCTTCCTTCCTCCCTCCTTTCCTTTCTTCTTCATTTCTCCCTTCCTCCCTCCTTTCCTTTCCTTCCTTCTTCCTTCCTCCCTCCTTTCCTTCCTTCTTTCCTTTCCTTTCCTTCTTTCCTTTCCTTTCCTTTCCTTTCCTTACCCATACACAGTCTGTGCAGTTTTTTTCTACCCTCTAAAGAGCCAGTGTAGTTTAGAGAGTGAAGCTCAGCAGCAGGACATGAGCAGAGTTGATCCTGTAATACTCTGCAACAGTTTAGAGCCACAAAAACCAGAATCCACAGTTTGACAAGTAACACTGGCACGAATGTGAGCCTCTACCTCACCAGTTTACACACACACACACACACACACACACACACACACACACACACACACACACATCTCCCATCAGCTGACAAATTTCCAGACAGACTCTGGCCTCTCTGGGCACACACACACTCACAAACACATGAATGCATGCACAAAAACACACACACACACACACACACACACACACACACACACACACACACACACACACACACACTTACACACACACATGTCTGAAAGAGAGTCAGCATTATTTTGTGGATTTGTTTTGGTCTGGTGAAAAACACAAGTCTCATTGGCTCTGGTGTGCCTCGTAAAACACACACACACACACACACACTACACACACACTACACACACACATACACTACTCACACACACACACACACACACCAAGCAGAGTAGATGCATGAGAAACCACACCAGCACATGCAGACATACAAACAGCCACACACAAATACCCAAGAGGGCACACACACACACGCGCACACACTGTATTACAAAACACAGAGACACACACACACACAACACACTTACCACAACTTACACAAACTTCGACAGTCTCACACACACACACACACACACACACACACACACACACACAGAGTGGAGGTTTCAAATATTTACCCACTCACCTCGCCTGCAGCAGTCCAAGGGCGTCTCGGTCTGTGTTGAGGATGCCGCTCAGAGTTTGTGTGTGTGTGTGTGTAAGTGTGTGAATGTGTGTGTGTGTGTGTGTGTGTGTATGTGTGTGTGTGTGTGTGTGTGTGTGTGTGTGTGTGTTAGCGTGCCAGCGACAGCGGTGGTGTGTTGTGGTGTGTTGGTGAGTGCTGCTGTCGCTGTGGAGTGAAGAGGGAGAGACAGAGAGAGGGAGGAAGAAAGAAGAGGAGGAAGGGAGGGAGGGAGGTAAGGTGTGCTCTCCCTGCATCCCTCTTCCTCCTCCCCCCTCCTCCTCCTCCTCCTCCTCCTCCTCCTCTTCCTCCTCCTTAGTCAGCAGGAGCAGCAGAGTGGCAGTGTAAGGAGAAGGTGGGAGGATCAGAGGAGTAAAAGGAGAAAAAAACAGGAGCAACTCTGGCTGGCTGCTCTCTGAATGTCTGTTGTTTCTTTTTTTTTTCTTCTTCTTCTTTTTTTTTTAAAGTCAGACTGAGTTTATTAACATCTCTCGTCTGCAGAGCCACTCATGGATATTAAAAATCAACACCAACAATTTACAAAGTTTTCCACCTTGTTTCGCCTCCTCCCATCTTTTCCTCCTGAGTCTGTATTTTTTTTTTAGGAGGGGGGGGGGGGGGGTAGAGAGAGATTATCACTCCTAGAGACAGACAGACAGGAGACAGAGGAGAACTCATTATTTCCCACAGTGCTCTCCTCCCTCGGGTCCTCCGAGCCTGAACTGAAACATCGGTTTCCGGAAGAAACATTCTCGTTCATTTCTCTCTGGGGCTGCGCTGATAGGATTGTTTTTGAAAGCCAATACCAACATCAGAAAAATCCAAACCCAATAAAAAGCGATGTGTCTTCCAGTAATATGATGATATGACAGCTGTGACACATCCTCTAAAAAAACACAGTCTGGCAATTTATTGACATGAAACTGATTAAAGGAGACTTATTCTGCTTCTTGTGATTTTCTGTTAATCATATTGTTATAAAGTCAAACATGGTTTAGAAAGTTCCAATAATCTAGCCTTCAGCCGTCCCTGAACGCCTCATTTGCAAGAGTTTTTTTCTACCTTGCCCACGAGCTGACATCAGCTGTTCAATAGGCTCGGTTGCTATGGTGTTTCTATGTATTTCGGACATTTCAATTGAAGGATTAAAGTCAAGGAAGAAAGGGAGGAAGAAGGAAGGGAGGAAAAGAGGAAGGAAGGGAGGAAGGAAGGATAGAGGAAAGATGGGAGGAAGGAAGGTAGGAGGGAGGGAGAAAGTAAAAGAGGAAGGAAGGAAGGAAGGAACAAGGAAGGAAAGGAGGGAGGAAAAGAAAGAAGGTAGGAAGGAAAGGAGGAAAGGAGAGAAGGTTGGAGAGAGGTAGGGAGGAAGGAAGGAAGGACAGAGGAAAGACAGAAGGAAGGAAGGTAGGAGGGAGGACTGAAGGAAAGGACGGATGAAGGAAGGAGGAAGGACAGAAAGAAGTCTGTCAATTGATATGAAATTGATTAAAGGAGACATATTCTGCTTCTTGTGATTATCTGTTAATCATATTGTTATAATGTCAAACATGGTTTAGAAAGTTCAGCCGTCCCTGAACGCCTCATTTCCAAGAGTTTTTTTCTACCTTGCCCACGAGCTGACATCAGCTGTTCAATATACTTGGTTGCTAAGGTGTTTCCATGTATTTCGGACATTTCAATTGAAGGATTAAAGTCAAGGAAGGAAGGAAGGAAGGAAGGAGGAAGGAAAAGAGGAAGGAAGGGAGGGAGGAAGTAAGGAAGGAAGGAAGGAAGGAAATAAAAGAGGGAGGAAGGAAGGGAGGAAGGGAGGATGGAAGGAAGGAAGGAAGGAAGGAAGGAAGGAAGGGAGGAAAGGAAAGGAAAGGAAGGGAGGAAGGAAGGACAGAGGAACGATGGGAGGAAGGAAGGCAGGACGAAGGAAGGGAGGAAAGGAAAGAAGGTAGGAGAGAGGAAGGAAGGAAGGAACGGCGGAAGAAGGAAGGAAGGGAGGAAGGAAGGAAGGAAGGAATGGTGGAATAAGAAAGGAAAGGAGAGGGGAAGGAAGGAAGGAAAGGAGGGAGGAAGGAAGGGAGGAAAGGAAAGGAAAGAAGGTAGGAGAGGGGAAGGGATGAAGGAAGGAAGGACAGAGGAAAGACGGAAGGAAGGAAGGAAGGACAGAGGAACGATGGGAGGAAGGAAGGCAGGAGGGAGGATAGAAGGAAGGAGGGAGGGAGAAAGGAAAAGAGGAAGGAAAGAAGGGAGGAATAAGGAAGGAGGAAGGAAGGGAGGAAAGGAAAAAAGGTAGGAGAGAGGAAGCGAGGAAGGAAGGAAGGACAGAGGAAAGACTGAAGGGAGGAAGGTAGGGGAGGAATGAAGGAAAGGAGAGATGATTGAAATTAAATTGATTAAAGGAGACTTATTCTGCTTCTTGTGATTTTCTGTTAATCATCAGCCGTCCCTGAACGCCTCATTTGCAAGAGTTTTTTTCTACCTTGCCCACGAGCTGACATCATCTGTTCAATAGGCTCGGTTGCTATGGTGTTTCCATGTATTTCGGACATTTCAATTGAAGGATTAGAGTCAAAGAAGGAAGGGAGGAAGAAGGAAAGGAAGGGAGGGAGAGAGGGAGGAAGGAAGGAAAGAAAAGAGGGAGGAAGGAAGGGAGGAATAAGGAAGGAAAGGAGAGAGGAAGGAAGAAAGGTAAGGAGAGAGGAAGGAAGGAAGAAAGGAGGGAGAGAGGAAGGAAGGAAGGAGGGAGGATAGAAGGAAGGAGGGAGGGAGGGAGAAAGGAAAAGAGGAAGGGAAGGAGGAAGGAAGGCAGAGAGTGAGGGAGGAATAAGGAAGGAAAGGAGAGAGGAAGGAAGGAGGGAAGTTAGGAAAGGAGGGAGGAAGGAAGGGAGGAAAGGAAAGGAAAGGAAAGAAGGTAGGGGAGAGGAAGGAAGGAAGGAAGGAAGGAAGGACAGAGGAATGACGGAAGGGTTTAGGAAGGCAGGGGAGAAATGAAGGAATGGAGGGATGAAGGAAGGAGGAAGGACAGAAGGAAGTCGGTCAATTGATTGATATGAAATTATTTAAAGGAGACATATTCTGCTTCTTGTGATTTTCTGTTAATCATCATTCTGCCCTGAACGTGAGTTTTTTTCTACCTTGCCCACGAGCTGACATCAGCTGTTCAAGGCTTGGTTGCTATGGTGTTTCCATGAGAAGTTGACATTTCAATTAAAGGATGATAAAAAGTCTTTTTACGTATCCTCCCTGCAGACTGGGCTCATCAGACTGACAGCTGCATCGTATTCCTGCCGTCACAGCTGATCACGATCGCCACTCTAGTGAATCCTTACCCACGAGCTGACATCATCATCATCATCATCATCATCATCATCATCATCATTTCAGCTCAAACATGTAAGGATGTATTTGAGATGTTGTCATTTCTTATAAAGCATCAATCAATCAATTTTCTGCCACTTAGGACATCCATCTCCTTAGCAACGCTCATCAGCTGACGTGCAGAAAAGGAAGGAAGTAAGGAAGGAAGGGAGAAAGGAAGGGGGAAGAAGAAAGGAAAAGAGGGAGGAAGAAGGAAGGAAAGGAGGGAGGAAGGAAGGAAGGAAGGGAGGAAAGGAAAGAAGGAAGAGAGGAAGAAGAAAGGAAAGGAGGGAGGAAGAAGGAAGGAAGGGAGGAATAAGGAAGGAAAGGAGGGAGGAAGGAAGGAAGGAGGGATGAAGGAAAGAGGAAGGACAGACAGAAGGAAGGAAGGGAGGAAGGAAGAAGGAAGGAAAGGAGGAAGGAAGGAAGGAAGGAAGGAGGGAGGAAGGGAGGGACGGACAAAGGAAGGGAGGAAGAAGAAAGGAAAGGGGGAGGAAAAAGAAGGAAAGGAGGGAGGAAGAAGGGTGGAAGCAAGGAAGGGAGGAAGAAGAAAGGAAAGGGGGAGGAAAAAGAAGGAAAGGAGGGAGGAAGAAGGGTGGAAGGAAGGAAGGGAGGAATAAGGAAGGAAAGGAAGGGAGGAAGGAAGGAAAGGAGGAAGGAAGAAGGAAGGAAAGGAGGGAGGAAGAAGGAAGGAAAGGAAGGAAGGAAGGAGGAAGGAAAGGAGAGAGGAAGGAAGGAAAGAAGGAAGGAAGGGAGGAATAAGGAAGGAAGGAAGGAGGGATGAAGGAAAGAGGAAGGACAGACAGAAGGTAAGAAGGAAGGAAGGAAGGAAGGAAGGAAGGTTAAGTATATTTTACTCCTCGTGTAAAGATGTAATAAAGTATATTTAAGAACTTCTTCATGCTTGGAGATCTCAAGGCGTTTCCATGCCAACGGAGATATATAATCCCTCCAGTGTGTTCTGGGTCTCCTCCCAGCTGGTACCAGGTGCCCAAACCACCTCAGCTGGCTCCTTTTGATGCTACTAAACTATATGAGTAGCCTCAGACGGTGAACTCCTGACCTTATCTCTGAGGCTGAGTCCAGACACTCACCGGAGGAAACTCATTTCAGCTCGTTACGTCCTCAATCTCATTATTTGGGTCACTAACCCGAACCCTCATAGGACCAAAGGCTCGGCCCGGTGCAGCACCAGCATCACTTCTGAGCCTGCACCGACCCGATCATGTAAAGCAGGCATGTGGAAAGAAGTAAGGAAGGAGAGAGGGAGGGAGAAAGGAAAAGAGGAAGGAAGGAAGGAAAGAAAGAAGGACAGAGGAACGAAGGATGGGCTGCAGGAAGGAAAGGAGGTTGAAGGAAGGGAGGAAGGAGGGAAGAAGGCGGGAAGAAAGGAAGGAAAGGAGGGAGGAAGGGGTGAAAGGAAAGAAGGAAGGGAGGAAGGACAGGAAGGAAGGATGGAGGAAGGAAGGAGAGAGGGAGGGAGAACGGAAAAGAGGAAGGGAGGAAGGAAGTGCTGAAGGAAGGAAAGGAGGGAGGAAGGAAGGGAGGAAAAGAAGGGAGGAAGGAGGGAAGGGAGGAAGAAAGGAAGCGAGGAAAGGAAAGGAAAGAAGGAAGGAAAGAAGGAAGGAGAACGGAAAAGAGGAAGGGAGGGAGGAAGGAAGGAAGGGAGGAAAAGAAGGGAGGAAGGAGGGAAGGGAGGAAAGGAAGAAAGGGAGGAAAAGGAAGAAAGGGAGGAAAGGAAAGAAGGAGCGATGAAGGACAGAAGGAAAGAGAGGGAGGGAGGAAGGAAAAGAGGAAGAGAGGAAGGAAGGAAAGAAGGGAGGGATGAAGGAAGGAAGGAGGGAGGGAGGGAGGGAAGGAAAGAAGGAAGGGAGAAAGGAAAGGAAGTCAGGAAGGATGGAGGAAAGAAGGGAGGGATGAAGGAAGGAAAGAAGGAAGGACAGAAGAAAGAAGGAAGGAAAGAAGGAAAGAGAGAGGGAGGGAGAAAGGAAAATGGAAAGGGAGGAAAGAAAGAAGGACAGGGGAAAGAAGGAAGGAAGGAGGGAGGGAAGGAAAGAAGGAAGGGAGGAAGGAAGGAAAGAAAGAAAGAAGGACAGAGGAAAGAAGGAAGGGCTAAAGGAAGGGAGGAAGGCGGGAAGGAAGGAAGGAAGGGAAGGAGGAAAGGAAGGACGGCGGAGGGAAGGAAAGGGGATGGAGGAAGGAAATAAGGGAGGGAGGAAAGAAGGAACAGTCAAAACAGACGGGGTCATAGTTTAGTTTTATTCTCACAGTCAGATTTGGAGAACCGGTGCTACTCTGCATTTTACCCATCATCAAGTTGTGAAACCGAACAGATACTGGAAGGCAACAGCTGGCTAATGGAGTACGATGAAAAAGTAAGAGTAGAAGTAGGAGGAGTGGAGGAGTGGAGGAGTGGAGGAGGACGAAAGAAGAAGAATAAAGAGATGCCAGAAACGGTGAACACAACATCAGAGAACGAGGTGAACGACTCACAGTATAAAAGATGTGACTTTGGTTAATGGACTTTCTCCCACACTTAAAATCATCAGTTAAAGTTTACAGTAGGGCCCCAGAAGTTTTAAAGTCTGTGTAAAGTAAGAATAAATATGTGTTCTGAGTTTGACATACCACAGAAAAGTGTGTTGTTAACCACCCTGCCAAATTTGAATGATTAAAAAAAAATCTCCAAATATATGAAATCAGGCTTCAAAGTTGTGTAAAAATCAGCCTCTTCCTCTGCTCCCAAACGCTGAAGCCCCGCCCCCTACCAAGTGTCACCTGTCAATCAAAGTCACCACGTCTACCAGAAACATGGACGCTACGTCTGAGAGCTTTCTGCTGCTAGCACAGCGGCTAACTCGGCTGCTAGCTCGGCGGCTAACTCAATTGCTAGCTCGGCGGCTAACTTGGCTACTAGCTCGGCGGCTAGCTTGGCGGCTAACTCAGCTAACTGGCTAACTGTAGACTGTAGTAGTAGTAGTGTGTGCTGAATGTATTTATACCTCTACAGCAGCAGGGGCGGGTTTATGCTAATCATAATGATGAATAATAATAATGATGATGATGAAACATCAGATAAATAAGAAGGAAGGGAGGGAGGGAGGAAGGAAGGAAGGGATGGAGGAAGGAAGGAAGGAAGGGCTGAAGGAAGGAAAGGAGGGAGGAAGGAAGGGAGGAAAGGAAAGAAGGAAGGAAGGACGGAGAAAGGAAAAGAGGAAGGGTGGAAGGAAGGAAGGACAGAAGAAAGAAGGAAGGATGGAGGAAGGAAAAGAAAGGAAATAAGGAAGGGAGGAAGGAAGGAAAGGAGGAAGGAAGGACAGAGGAAAGAAGGAAGGGCTGAAGGAAGGAAAGGAGGGAGGAAGGACAGAGGAAAGAAGGAAGGGATGAAGGAAGGAAGGATGGAGGAAAGGGAAGCAAAGAAGGGAGGTCGGAAGGAAGGATGGAGGAAAGGAAAGGAAGGAAGAGAAGAAGGAAAAAAGAAGGATGGAGGGAAGGAAAGGGGGATGGAGGAAGGAAAGGAAGAAGGTTTTAGCTGAATTGAAGATGATGAGTTGATGTTTAGAGATTAATGAAGAACAGATTTCAGGTCAGTTTATTTGGCTTCTTCTCTAACAGGTGGACACTCTGACGTCAGCAGGTCTTTTATTTTGACACTCTGACGTCAGCAGGTCTTTTATTTTGAAATGTTTTATCAAATATGAGCGTCAGCAGATCATCTTATCAATCAGCATCCACCCTTTTTTTTTTCTTTTTTCTTTTTTCTTTTAAGGCGGACTCTTCCTTTAAGTGATGGTGGACCCTGAGATTCCTCCCTTTTCTGAAGAACGCATGTAGACTGGAAGCCAAAAACAGATGGGAGGAGGAGGGGGAGGAGGAGGAGGAGGAGGGGGGAGGAAGAGGAGGAGGAGGAAGAGGAGGAGGAGGAGGTGGAGGAGGAGGAGGAGGAGGAGGTGGAGGAGGTGGAGGAGGAAGAGGAGGAGGAGGAGGAGGAGGAGGAGGGGGGAGGAAGAGGAGGAGGAGGAGGAGGAGGAGGAAGAGGAGGAGGAGAGGAGGAGGAGGAGGAGGAGGAAGGGGAGGAGGAGGAAGAGGAGGTGGAGGAGGAGGAGGAGGTGGAGGAGGAGGAGGACGGGCGATTCAAGACGGAGGAATGAGAGACGAGCAGAGAAGAAGTGAATGAGGAAGGGGAGGAGGAGGGAGAGGAGGAGGAGGAGGAAGGGGAGAAGGAGGAGGAGGAAGGGGAGGAGGAGGAGGAGGAGGAGGAGGAAGGGGAGGAGGAGGGGGAGGAGGAGGAGGTGGAGGAGGAAGAGGAGGAGGAGGAGGAGGAGGAGGGGGAGGAAGAGGAGGAGGAGGAGGTGGAGGAGGAGGTGGAGGAGGAGGAGGAACAGGAGGAGGAGGAACAGGAGGAGGAGGAGGTGGAGGAGGACGGGCGATTCAAGACGGAGGAATGAGAGACGAGCAGAGAAGAAGTGAATGAGGAGGGGGAGGAGGAGGAGGAGGTGGAGGAGGTGGAGGAGGAGGAGGAGGAGGGAAGAGGGTGAGGAGGAGGAGGAGGAGGAGGAGGAAGAGGAGGAGGAGGAGGAGGGGGAGGAGGAGGAGGAGGAGGAGGAGGTGGAAGAGGAGGAGGAGGAGGTGGAGGAGGAGGAGGAGGAGGAGGAGGGGGAGGAAGAGGAGGAGGAGGAGGAGGAGGGGGAGGAAGAGGAGGAGGAGGAGGAGGGGGAGGAGGAGGAGGAGTGGGAGGAGGAAGAGGAGGAGGAAGAGGAGGAGGAGGAGGAGGAGGGGGAGGAAGAGGAGGAGGAGGAGGAGGAAGAGGAGGAAGAGGAGGAGGAGCGGGAGGGGGAGGAAGAGGAGGTGGAGGAGGAGGAGTAGGTGGAGGAGGAGGAGGAGGAGGGGGAGGAAGAGGAGGAGGAGGAGGTGGAGGAGGAGGTGGAGGAGGAGGAGGAGGAGGAAGAGGAGGAGGGAAGAGGAGGTGGAGGAGGAGGGGCGATTCAAGACGGAGGAATGAGAGACGAGCAGAGAAGAAGTGAATGAGGAAGGGGAGGAGGAGGGAGAGGAGGAGGAAGAGGGGGGAGGAGGAGGAGGAGGGGGAGGAGGAGGGGGAGGAAGAGGAGGAGGAGGATGGGGAGGAGGAGGAGGTGGAGGAGGAGGAGGAGGAGGGGGAGGAGGAGGAGGAGGAGGGGGGAGGAAGAGGAGGAGGAGGAGGTGGAGGAGGAGGAAGAGGAGGAGGAGGAGGAGGAGGAGGTGTAGGAGGAGGAGGAGGAGGAGGAAGAGGAGGAGGAGGAGGAGGGGGAGGAAGAGGAGGTGGAGGAGGAGGAGGAGGAAGAGGAGGAGGAGGAGGAGGAGGTGGAGGAGGAGGAGGGAGGAGGAGGAAGAGGAGGAGGAAGGAGGAGGAGGGG